>NC_089868.1:23918519-23921019 GCF_036373705.1 Amia ocellicauda | reverse complement strand
AGTAATCATTAACGAATTGCTTCTTGGACCCACATCCAGGTATATCGTCATCTAAATTTTCAATTTAATCTGCATCAACTTCAAATAAACCCCATTTTATAATATCTAAATATCTTCACATATTTGTGTCTCTGTATGATGGCATCCCATGTTCCGTGCTAATTTATTTATTGCCACTTTATTATTTACTGTGAAAGAACCCTTAGACATCTGCCCTAAATTAAATTAGATCAGTTTCATTGCTGCGCCATTCCCCAAATTAGTTTTCATCGTTTTAATGGGAGAATCACATTTTTAATAGGACTCGATGTCCCTGCAAGTCATATGACAACAACGTAGGTGGTTTCGACACGTCCAGAGCAAACTTAGTCTAGTAGCGATGAGATAATGTTTCTCGTAAAACGCAATCATTCACTTCCACCCTCTCTTAGTATAAGACTCCTAGACCTCAATCAATACAACATGGCTTGGTGACTTATCATCCAGCAGTGTGGTGTGTTATACACACTGATTTCTTACTTGTAAGAGAGGGAACATGAAATCCGAGTAATCTGCAAGGTCATGGGCCTCAATGACCGGCAGAACGGCTCACCTTGGACTGAGCAGGAATATGAAGGTGGCAGAAGCCCTGAGATGAAACACAGCAGAAAAATACGAATGCGTTTCAAACGGCAGTCACAATATATATACAGGCTTTAACTGGTTTCGTTCAGAAAAGCATGGATGCCATTTTCTAACTCAGTGAGCTTGAGGATCCATTCAGAATGTTTTGTTCTGTGTGTCTGTTGAGTTTAAGAAACAAAAATGACCTAGATGCATTACAAAGTGACCTAGATGTTACAAGTGTAGGAATAAATAAAGCTTTAATCGCTTTTAACAGGGTTCATAACCAGTAAGGTCCTAATGTGCTCAATAACCGATCATTAAACATGTCCAGTAAATTTCAATTTCCATAGATGTAAGATAAACAGTCATCCATGTTATTAAAATATGATACTATGCCTTACGGAAAAATTGTCGGTTTGAATTCGTGTTAATTGATTTGGTCCTCTTTTTCTGTTGGGAGACATGAAAGCGCAATTTTATTATGTTTAAAGTGGTTTGTTTTCTTTCTTCATTTTTGTGGTAGTGCATGACTCCTTTTTTAAGTACTAGGAAGACATTAGTGATTCGACAGAGACGCGTTCTGTGGGAGATTGAACACGATGAGTTTCGTAAATGCGTGGAGGAGTAGCAAACGTAAGCCTTCCAAACGTCCGGTCGCGAATTGAGTTGGGCGCACGCGAGCCAATCCGACAAAACATCTGTCCGACACCCTGCCCGTCAGCACCGCAGCGCTCCCCTCCCTGCAAAGACCACGCAATACATCAAATAAAAAGACAACCACGGCAATGTGTCAATTCCTCAATCTCACACTATATATGCTGTATAGAAGTTGAACAGATGTTACCAGCTCTCCTTGTTTTGTGTGCAATTAATATTTATCAATGTCAATGCTACTCCACCTAAAATAGGCCTTTTTCCCGCGGTGTCTCATTATTAAAACAGACCCGGCACTCTGAGTTTCCTCACCTTCTCCAAAACCAAGAGATCCGAATCCTCCTGGAAGCCGGCAGCTTAACGACATCGCTGCTTTATAAACACCCTCTAGTTAAGTCATTTGGAGAGAAAAAAATATACATCTGTGGCACAGAGTAAGTGGGCTGATTAAACAGGACCCAACGACCAGCCTGGAAGTGGTACTGTTTACTAACATTTCACTTTCTATGGCTCATTTATTAGACTTTGAATAAAAAGGTTAGAGGGGTGTTAGGATTGTCTTTAACCTTGATGATATTTCCAGTGAAGCCGTGTAATGGCTTCTAATTGCTTTAGTGAAGAGAAGATGTTGACATTTCCTTTGTGCTTCAAGCTCGGTGCTTTAACCATTATGCTAATCCAACCATTATATATCTGAAAGTATTTATGGGACTGACACAAGTGATGTTACAGGTAAAGGCCTGTGAAATGGTCTGTAAACAGAGGGAATTGATTCCAGGACCAAAGCAATAGTATTAGAGTCACAGGCGCTGAGCAGCCGAGTCCTGCCGTTTCTATCCAGCCTGTCAGATCGGGTACAACGGAGTCAGCAGTGCTGTCACTGAGGATCACAAAGGTGCCCAAACAACACGTAACAGCGGGCGCTTATAAAAATGAGCCGGGCTGGCGATCGATGCAGCTCGCGCTTCTATTCCACTGACGTTATATCAAGCTAAATTATTATTGTTTTGGGTATCAGTCAGAATTATTTCATTTTAGACCTCTGCACCGTGCAAGTGCCTAAACCAAATCCCATAAAAATGTAGCCAGCAAACAATACAATCATATGGGCTGTTTTTTTCTGGTTTCGTTTTTTAAATCCCTCTTTATTTCAGTTTTGTGCAATGGCCATAACTGATTCATGTCAGCTGATTTTCGCCAAAATAATTCTGGGCCTGAAAACGTGAGAAAATAAATAATA
>NC_089868.1:23826019-23913519 GCF_036373705.1 Amia ocellicauda | reverse complement strand
GAGTTCTTGGGAAAGACAATGCGGTCATACAAAATATAAAGCAAAGATGAATTATGTGAAATAAAACCCGCAGCACTCGTCTTGAGGGGTGTTAGAGCTTGAATTTCTTCCAATATCAAAATACACACACACACACACACACACACAAAAAGCATAATTTGCGTTTTCTGTGCACAATCTGATGGAAAATGTCCAGCTGTTTTAATGCACCAGCTCAACTCCAGGATTAAAGCATTTTAAGTGTTTACATGTAAGTGAGGAGTCTGTCACACACACCGAGACGAAAGCAATTGGATTAACCACACTTGACTGAGCTTGACTGGAAATAAAATCGATCCGCTCATGTAACTGCGTTTAAAATATCCAGTACGCTACCTCCACCACCACCAACTTAATCTTCACTCTTTAACTATGATCATTTCAATGCTAAAATGTGCTTGTTGTCGAATTAATACATGATGCACTTCTTAAAGAATATGCCGTTCCCAATAATCGATGAAAACGTCACGCATTTGAGCCTTTTTCTGGTTTTGGGTTTCGTTCTGGAGATGTGGTTAAAACATTGAGTTCCTCCAAACATCTCCTGATCCCACGCCCTCTCCGACGACAATCTGAGGTCTCCCTAAATCCTCCTCTCCATCCCACCGTTGTAATCCCCCCTGCAGTGTGTTGTTAGCCTATCCAAACGGCTTCCGATTTTAGTTGCCCGATGAGGTAAAAAGGGCAAGTTTTCCTCTCCTGAAAATGGTGGGACATTACAACGCCATGAAACATATACGAGTCTGCTGATTGGGGGAGATGGATGGAGCCTTAAATGTCTGCCTTAATAAAAGGGTTTTAAAACACCTCCTAGATATCCTCTGCTGAGGAGCATGAGATTAAAGCACAGAGTCGAGGCCCCCGGTAATGTAATGGATTTCGTGGAAAGTTTTAAAGCACCACCGAAGGAGGCCATTATGTAAAAAAGGCCGGCTCAGGTAATCTACACATCCTCCTTCAGCCAAGTAAGACAAAGAACACACAGTAAAGCCTTGATTGCTTCTAAAGAAGGCGCCCCGCTCCATGATAAATTTTCATATTTTGACTGTTAATATGTTTGAATGAAAATTATTTATACATTTCGTCGAGGTTGAATGGTTTTCGTGTGATTACTGCCTCTGAAAATGAAAGTGGAGAAGCAGGAAATTTACATGTCAGCCCGTGATGTATACCTAGATTATGGGGTGATTGCGCCGCAGATGAACACCAAGTAAAATCATTTGCCTCTGAGTATGACAACTCTGATCTCTGACAAGGCCTCTTAGTTTTTTGGTTATTGATGCATTATACATAAATGCAATCCATTGACAGCGCGGGTATTTAATATACTTGGAGGCAGACACTGGAAGAGATCTTAAGTGTTTTTATCCGCGGCTGCACAAGGGCGCTGATCAAAAGTGAATCGTATTTAAAAATCTGCATGTATGACGGTGCGGCTCGTGACATTGCTCGTGCGGTTTGGTTACGGTGAGAATAGGAAGCCGCTGGTTCAGCCCCCCCGCCCTGCCGGAGGGGCAGGAGATAGAGACGTGTAACAAGAATCGCATTACGATCCTGTGGGTCTGGAGATCAGCTGGAGTGACACGGCCTCCCCCTCTCTCGACATGCTTTCAGTTTTCCATGAACCTCTTAAATTCAAATGAACTGCGGGTGATATTTTTATTTATCAGCTGTTTCTCCATTTCTTTAGATTTTTTCTGAGGCCTCATCTCCATGGTGAACCAACAGTAAAAAACAAATACAATAAAAAATAAAATGTTGAGTGTTGAAAATGATGCAAAAGTATTGCCTTGTATTGGAAAAACATGCTAAATACTTAAATCTATATATCTATCTGTCTATTTAATTTAAGCATAGCATTTCAGATAAACACATTTCCAGTTACACATCAAGAAGGTCATGCGTTCTTTCCGCTTCAGCCCTGGGTCCCATGATAATGATATTTTATGTTAGATTATTATTATTATGATCTTATCTTTATATGGTAACATTCTGCCTCAATTCATCTCTCACTGGAGCCTATTTGAAATGGTAACATCTGAAATGTTGCGTTCTACTTTGTACGCTGCAGAGTAATTCATAGGAGGAGGAGAGAGAATGTAAAAAGCTAGTACACATAATATTTTGATCAATGTCAATCTATACATTGAAATATTGTTCCCACCACCCCTCCATTGCCCCACAATCGGAGTCTGAAGAACATCTCCACAATGGATAAAAACACTCCTGATCGAAAATGGCAGAGCTAGCAAAGATGTGAGATGACTGACTGACTGACAGTTTTCAGTATGTATGTACAGACAGGTGACAAATTAAAGGAAAAACTAATAATGAATGCAGATGCCTCCAAACAGCTGTACTGCATGATACAATTAAGCAAATAACATCCTATCATGCTCTGTGGCATGTATACAAATGCTGAGTAGCCCAGTTGACCTCGATTTTGCATTAAGATTTCAAGAGGAAAGGATCTCAGCGACTTTGACATTATTGGGGCACAAATGGCAGGAGCTTCAGTCACACAGACGCTCAACTGGCTCGTGTTCTGGACAAGTGGGCGAGTGCATGTGTGGGACACCAAGAGAGCGGGACAGGCCTGACTGCTGGACCCCTACAGTGAGGGAGTCCGGAGGCTCTGTTATGCTGTGGGGGGCATTTTCCTGGCATGGTTTGGTCCACTTGTCCCCTTAGAGGGAAGAGTCACTACAAATCATGACAAAGTTATTCTGAGTGATCACCTTTATCCTATGGTGACACATTTCTATCCTGATGGGAGTGTCTCTTCCAGGATGACAATGCCCCATCCACAGGGCACGAGGGTCACTGAATGGTGTGATGAGTATGAAAATGATGTGAATCATATGCTATGGCCTTTGCAGTCACCAGATCTCAGCCCAATTGAACACCTATGGGAGATTCTGGACCGATGTATGTATGTATGTATGTATGTATGTATGTAGGGAGGTCCTCAGAGTAGCACCCTAATCAATCTCACGCTCCAATCACACCAATATTAAGATGGACTGATTTACATAACTATCAGCAGAATATATTCAAAAAAATACTATAGGGGAAAAAACTGAATTCAGGGATTGTGCCTTTAAAATCAACACTTAATCCCCCCCACACACACACCCTACCCCCACTGTGTCACGCCAGATCTGGGGGCTGTCGGTGTTTAAAATCTGATTTGAATACCAGAGTTGTTTTATGGAGAAATGTAATTGGATGGCAGTGATTTACTGCAGTATATACAGGGATTGCATTCAACAAAATATCTGGGAGCAGGGAATAATCACTTTTACTCTGGCTGTGGCATTTATCTGGACACAGGTATATTTTAAACACCCTCGTTGACAGTGTTGACTATTAGCCTGGGAATAAATTATTCAGAACTTACAAGGGGAATAAAATGAGAAAAATCTCTTTTCCTCGGCTATAACACGACAGTCTGCCGTGGATGGAAAAAAAGAGGCAGTCATTTTTTGTTCAATTACAAAAGGCAAATATTTATTATTTATAAGTACTTGCCTTGTATGGGCTTAAATGTTATTTATGAACCTGTTGCATAGTGATTTCCAATGTAACTCATTATTTTTAGCCTGAGGGTGTTGTAAAGGAGCATGGATATATTTAATGACACTCTGCTAGTCAGCGCAATTACATTGTAATCATTATGTAAAATGTGCTATTAATTAAACCAATTTCTAGTTGGAACATCCTTTTCTTCAGGGCTTCGTCTTAATCCTTCACAATCTCACTTTCTGTTTTTCACTTGTTATATTATGTTGTTACTTAGTAGCATACATATTTATAAAAGAAATTTTCATTATCTGGGGGTTTTAACCACTATGAGATTAATATTTGATGTTCCAGAAGGTTTAAAACGCAATTAAATTTCTTTCCAATCATTTTTTTCTTTCTTTTTTTTACAACGATGACTTTCTAAAGCCATGTTAGTGTGAGTTCAGTTTCCGGGCCTATGACCTCTGTCTCCAGAAAGAGACAATCCTATATAGTGCCTGTATTTCAGCACAGTGACAACAAACTCAGCCGCTACCACTGCATTGATGTCCAGAATTGAATGGTTTCCTTTCGTTTTCAGCAGCAAAATTTAACTGTGAAAGAGATATAATTTAGTGCATGATTTAATTTCAGGGTATGAAATAAGGCCAATCTGAAATATCCCAGGAACTGAATATATATATTCACCCAATTTAATATAATTTAGCATAACAAGAATAGTTTTTTGTATTATGATTTAGAATAATTCTCTCAATCTTCCTGTATACCAATAATGAAGGCTGACCAGACAATAACCTTTATAAAGGGACCTGGACACAGGATTACTATATTAATTGTGTTTGTAATGGATTGTGCCTCACTAGTTGATGAAAATAATCATAATAATATTGTTATATATATGACTAGTGGACAGCTCTGCCCGTCTCTCTCAGTCCCAGTACAGCAAGCGCACCACCACCCTGAGAGCACTGTTTTCACCAAGACGTGGGAGCTAATCTTATTGTCCTCTCCAGTCTAATCTCCACCCTGTCTCCCAGCTGCAGGCGTGATGGACACCTGTCCTCTTGGACCTGAAAGGCGGGGGAAACGGACGCTCGTGTCACCGCGGCCTCCTAATGCCGATCAGATGGAAAATGGCTTTGGCTCGCCACCGCTGCGCACTGGCGCCGCACCAGCAGCCGAGAGGTGACAATCTTCCTCTGTCATTACGGGCCCTGAGCGCCTGCCGACGCGGCCATTGTTCACGCACCGTCCTCTGCCTGACCTTGGCATCTCCGGCGCAGAGCCCTCCGACTAAACGTCCAAAAAGCAGCTGTCCACCCCTACCCCCTCTCCCCCCCTCTCCCACACTTGCCAGTACAGCTGCAATGGTTCCCAAGGACGGCGCTCCAGCAGGCAGAGACGCTAGCGTGGAGGGGAGTGCGCTCAGATAGATGCTCTCCTGTAATTCGGGATGAGAAGGAAGCATCGGCATCCATCAAGGGCCTTTTTTTCATTTGCACGTCGGTGGGTTAAGGTTATTACCAGGCCAGGCACGAGGTGGCACCCCGATTCCCATCGTAGGTATGAATTACAATATTTATACAGCATAGCTTATTTATGCCTCACAGACGAATGGCTTCCCCGTGTTTTAATCCATTACACGAGGCCTGGATGTCAAATTAGGCCGCTTCATTAATAAACTATCACGGCGAGCGTAATGACTGTCTTCTCAGAGAAGCTCGGGGAGAAACCGTGAACGATCAGGGAAAGATTATTATTTCTTCTCCCAGAGATGAACGAATTATAAGAATATACACCTTCTTTATCTGTTTGGATAAGCGAGGCCCCGTTGACGGATGGCCGTGTTTACAAATGACGGTGATAACGTTAAGCAGAAGAGCACATACATTTCCTCAACGAGACTCGCCGGTCATGCACACAATGGGGTCCGGACAGATTGCATCTCTCTGTCCCCCCGATCAGGCAATCTCCTGAAGGGCCGAGATTTATGGAGTCGCCGTTTGAAGCCACGATTGGAACATGGTGACAAAAGTTTATTCTTTCCCATTAGAGGGCTGTAGTAGTAAGAAAAACAGGACACCCACAGGAAATACATTATTCATGAGGTGCAGAGAGAAATTCTTCTAATTTTGCTCTTACTGATATTGTATAAAGACATTGTTTTGTCTGTGAATTGCTGTGAAGTTTGGCAATGTCATTTTAATAATAATGATTATTATTATTGATGAATATACACTCACCTAAAGGATTATTAGGAACACCTGTTCAATTTCTCATTAATGCAATTATCTAACCAACCAATCACATGGCAGTTGCTTCAATGCATTTAGGGGTGTGGTCCTGGTCAAGACAATCTCCTGAACTCCAAACTGAATGTCTGAATGGGAAAGAAAGGTGATTTAAGCAATTTTGAGCGTGGCATGGTTGTTGGTGCCAGACGGGCCGGTCTGAGTATTTCACAATCTGCTCAGTTACTGGGATTTTCATGCACAACCATTTCTAGGGTTTACAAAGAATGGTGTGAAAAGGGAAAAACATCCAGAATGCGGCAGTCCTGTGGGCGAAAATGCCTTGTTGATGCTAGAGGTCAGAGGAGAATGGGCCGACTGATTCAAGCTGATAGAAGAGCAACTTTGACTGAAATAACCACTCGTTACAACCGAGGTATGCAGCAAAGCATTTGTGAAGCCACAACACGTACAACCTTGAGGCAGATGGGCTACAACAGCAGAAGACCCCACCGGGTACCACTCATCTCCACTACAAATAGGAAAAAGAGGCTACAATTTGCACAAGCTCACCAAAATTGGACAGTTGAAGACTAGAAAAATGTTGCCTGGTCTGATGAGTCTCGATTTCTGTTGAGACATTCAGATGGTAGAGTCAGAATTTGGCGTAAACAGAATGAGAACATGGATCCATCATGCCTTGTTACCACTGTGCAGGCTGGTGGTGGTGGTGTAATGGTGTGGGGGATGTTTTCTTGGCACACTTTAGGCCCCTTAGTGCCAATTGGGCATCGTTTAAATGCCACGGCCTACCTGAGCATTGTTTCTGACCATGTCCATCCCTTTATGACCACCATGTACCCATCCTCTGATGGCTACTTCCAGCAGGATAATGCACCATGTCACAAAGGTCGAATCATTTCAAATTGGTTTCTTGAACATGACAATGAGTTCACTGTACTAAACTGGCCCCCACAGTCACCAGATCTCAACCCAATAGAGCATCTTTGGGATGTTGTGGAACGGGAGCTTCGTGCCCTGGATGTGCATCCCACAAATCTCCATCAACTGCAAGATGCTATCCTATCAATATGGGCCAACATTTCTAAAGAATGCTTTCAGCACCTTGTTGAATCAATGCCACGTAGAATTAAGGCAGTTCTGAAGGCGAAAGGGGGTCAAACACAGTATTAGTATGGTGTTCCTAATAATCCTTTAGGTGAGTGTATATTGTATGTGTGTGTATATGGGAAATTGTGGGTCAGTTGAGATAATATAAAAACAACAATTAAACACATCGACAATTTGGGCATTTGATGATAATTACTGAAGTGAAAAATGTGTGTGTATATATCAAGAGGAAAAGAAATAGAGAAATAAATGAATAAGTTAACACAGGACAATAATTGAAGATTCTGTCTTTTCTTTAAGTGAGCACTTATTTTGGTGAAGTTGTCTTTTATCTGCAAATGGTTGAGGGACCCCTGTATTCCCCGCTGCAGTTTGTGCAAATTAAGGTTTTCAACCAGATCTCAAAGAGGCCCGGGATTGTGCATTCTGACCGGAATGGTAATACGCCGAATCCACTCAGGACCTCCGGGGCGCCGGGAGAAACGGAGAGAGCAGCCGCATTTATAACGGCTTTCACCGGCTCTTCTGTCAGTCTGGGAGGGAGGCGGCAGGAACGCAGTGTAGGAACAGGTTCTGTGGAACAAAAAAAGCTTAAAGGAAAAGGAGGAAAAGGTATCTATGTCCGTTGTTTAAAAAATACGCAACGAAAAAAATATTAAGGAATTAGATATCATCAACCAGACAAAAGAGAAGATGAACTTGCTCTCACACCCAAAGAAACAAACAGACGGATAAATAACAGTACAAGAACAAAACCGTGGTACCGGTAAAGGTTAAGTGTCTGCGGAATAAAATTAGTTTTCCCAAGCATGTTAAAGAGCTGGTCCGGGGGCCTTGTTAGTCCACAGCGCCGCCTGCCATCGTTCTCCGCATGTCACGGGGAATCGGCTGATGGATCACTTCCCCGTGTCACTGCTTTGGACTGGTGACAATCAGCGAAATGATAGTGTCTGCCTCTACACATATCTGTAATTGATTGCCCAAACCCAAAGACTCTCTTTCCCAGTTGATATGATGGAACATTGGATTGAAATCACTCTGGATAAGGAGGAGTCATGACCATTTGTTATTTACTTCTCCGCCGGCTGCCTCCACTCCTGCCCTGCCTGAATTTTGCCACAAGAACACATTATGGTAATCAGACAGTATGTGTGTATAGGAATCAATCAATGAGAAAGCCATCACAAGAGTTATGACACCGCAAAGTCTGTTTGTAACTTTTGATTTATGGAAGATTTTCGGTTTTGTAAATCGAGAATGAGGCGCGCGGGGGACGGTTTAACCCCGGATTTCCATTTAAATATCGAAAGGGGGACACAGTGTGTGATCACGGGCTCACAAAGGCTAAGCCCATTTCGTGAGAACTTATGGTGTGTGCGCGGGATAAATGCGGTGCTGATCTCACCGCTGATTGCACCTCTTCGTCGTAGGCGCGCAGCTGATTTATAAAGTTGTTTTGGCAATTCTCTTTTATGTTATTTCCTGCCACATAAATATATATATCTCAGGAACATATTACCTGGGGTTTAATGGAAAAGGATTCAACACATCAGGCATGTTCTTCGGGGCTCTCTACGAGATTTCAGTGGCTGTTGCAAAACATTTTAATGACGACAGCTATAGAAATGAAATAAAAAGACAGCATTATAATCTGACGAGATGATTTTAACTATAATTATAGTCACAGATGTGTATTTTTTGTCATTGAAAACACAAACCTGTCTCTTCAGCCTCTTTAATCTCTATAGCCTTATTTGCACACTAACGAATCTGTTTTCAAATAACAATGTCATGTGAGACTCAATATCCGAACATGACAAACTGCTTCACGGTGTTACATTTCTCCTCACCTTTATATATGTAATAAAAGCAAACCCATGTGGGGACAATTTGGAGACCTCTCAGGCTTGTTAATTTACTATGCACATTTAAAAGTACAACATGAGTGCCAGGAAAGCAAGAGGGGGTTGGGTAAGAATAAAATTGTCCAGAACTGTCAGCAGCGTTAGAACTTCTGCCGATATTAGGTCTGTAAATCCAAGGTGCAAATTGTTTGTGGAATCTCCATTACGGCCCGTACACTGTTGTCATTCGCAATCAGCTCTCTGGGACAACAGAGCTCGGCGAGGGGAGGGAAATCATTTGAACCCGTGATCCGGCATAGATCCGAATATGCAGACGTGGGTCAGCGGTCAGCGCAGGTGACAGCTCGGGTCAATACCGCGGGCCGCCCAAGACGCCGAGCGCGGCGCTGTGAGGAGCGGGAGAGGGGAGCCGGAGGGCCTCGGGGGGGGATTGATGTTGATCGAGCGGCTCGGCGGTCTTGAGGGCTGGGTTGCGGCTGGGGGGAGGCAGGCCCCAGTGGAATGCCACCCTGGCACGCGCTTCCTGCTGACGGTGCCAGTACGCGATCTGCGGGTCAGTAGGCCTGAGCGCTTGGAGACACCCGCGCTGACAGGCCGGTGATGTATCGAAGGGCGAAACTTCTGATCCAGCAGCATCCTGTCCTTTCCTGCCAAGCGACTTCGGTCACCCACGCTGACTGCCAAACTAGACATCATCGTAGGTCTTGTGCGTGACAGATTTGGTGATTTTTTTGGTTTGGTACATACAATACATTTGGTACATTCATATAGTCAATTAAAAATGTAAAACCACTAACAAAACATGAATGTCTTGCTTTGTTTTCTGAACATAATGGCTGGTTTAATGTAATTGTGAATGGAATAAACTGTTCTTTGAAAAAGTACCGGTGTAAGGGGTATGATTGGTGGTATTAAGAGGATGCAATCAAGGATAAAGTATTAATAATAAATACATATTAAATACTTTTTCAACAGGTTCTTGAATGTCAGAGTAAAAGAAACACAAAATAAAGTTCAAGGAAGGAAATCGCTTTAAGATAAGGTGTCAGTACATGTTGTCATTGAACAATTATAACAGAAGCAGCAAATGCTACTCGGGGCTTTATAGGGCTATATATGTCTAACTTATACCATACATTAGTGTGAAAAAAAGAAAGACCTCTTACATTTTTCAATTTCCCCATCTAATGCAATATTGCCTTACAACTCGCTTTCCCTTATCTGATTTCAAAGGGATTTAAAAGTTTTGCCACTGTGAAAATGCCCCTCACACTGCGAGGAATATTAAGTCCGGGGCGTCTCTTCAATATGTTCCTTGTAATATTCGGCCCCATCAAACGCTGGATTTAGCTATTAAAGTCCCACGGCGCGCAGTGTGTTCCTGTGGCTTCTCTCTGACACACATTAGGCGTGTATATGTTATTCCACATTCTGTCCGTTGCACCGGAGGCTAAAGGAGAGCGCCGGTGCAGATCCTACAAGGCTCAGCCTCTGACACTATCACTATCAATTGTCTTTCGCCAGCTCCGATCATCACCTCAATTATCTGCTGTCCAGCCTACCTGATAGGTTTTTGCCAACTATAACTCCTCTGTCGATGAACATGGAATAATGACAGCCCGGGCCAAACGGACAGAATACAAAGGAGAGCAGCCGTCAGACAGGCCAAAAGAAACACCAGAAAACTAATTTACTGACTGGGCGGCTTGCAGCTTCAACCAGCATTTCATCCTGGTGATAAAATGATAATCGCAGGGATAGTATTTGTAAAGTGTATGTATTCATATATACATTTTTATATACACAAATATATAAAAATACATGTATATAGACATATAAGGAGTAGTTTTACTATTCAATCACAGGCAGTAACACATACACAGTACAGATAAGAGAAATGGCTAAATAACACATTTAAATAATAAACTTGTAGTCATTCTAGTTAGAGAGATAGGTGATATGAATGGATAGTCACAGTTTACACACCAGACCAGATCTAAACCTCTGTGACTAAAACAATAACGACTGGGGGGAAACTCAAGCTAGTCTCAGAAAGGTGCCTAACCTCTCCTTGTTCAAGAAGAAATTGAACACACTACCATCCTGTTTGGATTTCTACTGCCTTGCTGTATTCTTATCCATTTTGTTAATGCCATTTATTAACAAAAAATATTTATATTACAACAACAACAGTCTCAAATAACTACATCCTCCTTTAAAAAAATACACTGGACTGTAAAAATACATTATATCCCTGCTGTAAATTATAATTAGCAATTAACAATTATACATCAATTAAGCAATTCGAAAAAAGTTACTTTATGGGACAAGAATTGCTAATCAGTTTACCCCTTTTTCATTCACCAAAAAAAAAAAAGGTATTCTAAAATAATTTGTTCATCAACAGAGTTCAGTTGAGGGAGCGGCACCTAAAGCCAGATCCAGAACATCTCCAGAATGACCTCTGAGATTTTTACATGGTAACCAGCCATACTGCAATAAACAAATAACAGCAATAAATACATCAAATGCGTGGATCTCAGAGGCAGGTGACAGTGTTTTTAGTGATCGAGATCTTGTCTGACTTTCAGCCTATTGTTGATCATCCCGAGAGCAGACGACAGACAGCCCGGGACCCAACTGCGGCTTTAAACACACGTCCCCGGCTGGCTAACGTATAGCCTTATTAAACTGCTCGAACTGAATGTTTTGTAGACTGCATGCCTAAATAAAATCCCATTAGCATTACCCTCTTAGCTCCCATTTATAAATATTTTCATTTCATGAAGGGCTATCTTTGTATTCCCCCATCTTTTGTGAAATAATAAATGGCTATAATTACGGTGCTTGATTGGTTGGAAGGTCAGTGGTAATCCTATAATTTTTCATTTGTGTTAAGATTTGTTTGTGATGAATGTACCCAACCTTTCGCATCCTTTTGCTAGATTGCTCTGTGCATAAAAATGCAACTGCAAATTAAGTTGTTCATTGCCTTGCCTTTTTTGGAGCCAGATTGTGCAAATTAACAACTGGAACTCTGCATTTCAATGAATTCTATAGTTAACATCATGTTAAAAGGCACTCTCTATCCCACATCGCAGCTTTCTAGATGTTTTAAATATCGCATCCCTCCAGCAATTGAGTGGGATATAACCCTAAATGGCTATCACAATTTTGCAGTGTTTTCTTATTACCTTTTTATTTCATTCTAGATGGTATCACTGCTGTGTACGGAGCTGGGGAGCTCATCTCTCCATCTTCACACTGCTAAATCTCCATTCCCTATTACTGTTGGGATCTTTTCAAAAGTTGTTGTGGCCTAAATATATTATTGCTCTACTGACTGTATCAACAGTATTCTCAGATGGGATTGCATTGTATGGTCTTGTGTTTGTGTTTTGTTTTATTTTAACTAGTGAAATCAAAACAGTACTGAATCATAAAGTTTACATTTGATTATCGGCAAAACAAAAATGGCACACGATGCAAGAGACTTTACAAGTGGATAATAATGGCGGCTGCTGTCCACAGGTGTGCACAGTTGTGTGTAACGGAGTGAAGTTCTGTTATTCTGTGGTGTATTTTTTATACAGCATTTTATTTCTGGTTTTACTTTTTAATATTACACCACAATCATAAACCTATATTGTACAATATGTTACACAAAACACATCGGTAGACACATGTGAGAGACGTTCCTTGTGTAAATAATTTGTAACCAGTGTCTAACTGTCTTTCTTGGCTGACGTTTGTGTCCCCGGAATAATTCAGGTGATTTCTTCTGCCATGCCGTGGATGAGCTGTCAGTCCGTCTCTCTGTGTTCACCTTTAAGCCCCTACACTGTATCCATTTAGGAGGACGTCCATGTGACTGGGTCTGTCCCCCAGGGGTCTCACTGTAGACTGAGGAGAACCCAGCTGTTTAGCAGCACACTGGCGCCTGGGCCCCGGCACGGCTCTCAGTTGATCATCTCCTGACAGTCTCCTTCACCAGCGCACAGTGTGATGTATGACACGGCATCAAAGTCAGACAACATTGTTCTACAGCTTCTACACAACCCCACACGCGCAGTCGACGATATGCATGTACTATTCTTTGACACAACACAAATACAGCATCCATTGTCCTCCAGGATTGTGGGTATGCTGATCTGGGGTAAAGGTGAATATTCAATTACAATTGGAGCTAAGATTATTGGCCCTGGTTGTCTACGTTCTTCACTCTTTTATGAGGAGCAAAGGGTTAAATCAGTAGGACTACCTCTATTCCTGATCATGAAAAAGAAACCTCTAAAAAAATTGCAAAAACAGAAAAACAATACATTTGTATTCAGATTTATGTATTTTCATGTTTTTGCTCTTTTTAAAATCCGTATATATACTTTGTTTGTTCTTCCTAATTGTAGAAATGTCCTCACAACATGGGGACCAGCGTTACCCCCGGCCTGTTATGAATAAAGTGCACAAAGGCAGAGACGAGGAGAGCATTAAACAAGTAGCGCCCGGCCAGAAGAGCTTTATGTAATCTCATTAATTTAATAAAGCGTAATCAATTGACACACTGCGCACAGAGGTCTAGTTCAGCCAGCGATTACGATCTCCCCTTTCTTCGACAACAATAGGCTTTAAGAGCAACTCCACATTAATAGGCTTTCGCTTTACTAATCCACACTTCCTTTAGTAACTGTGAGTTTTGAACAAGGGCAATTTAAAAGGTATCTTATTACTGGTATAAACGAGACCCGTGCCGCCGTTGGGGATCAAGACCCGGCTGAGCCCGTCCAGCGGCGCAACGCGGAGACTTAATCCAATTTATTCAGCCGAATCGGTCCCCCCGTCTCAGCCGGCCGCCAAATTAAAACCCTGCTTCATAAAAACACCTCAGATTTCAGAGGTATTGGCTGCTCCGCTAGGCTTGAAACTTCATTTATTCTGGCTAACTTCTCAATTATCTTCCCCAGTAGTGGAGACGTGTAAAAGTGCAAAAATCAATAGGATTCTATTCCCCTCGTATTGGAAAGGGAAAAATTAATGAGATAGGACACTCTCTTAATCAGAAATAAATGTTTTAATTCAGATAATGACATAGTTTTCCCTTGCAGAAGGATGACAAATGCTAGGTTGCACCCCCAGCAGAAGCAGTTTCAATTTTATTGTAAATATAAAAGGTATTGATCGGAGAGATGTACAAACCCTATTGCTTACAAAAGCCATTCAGGGGGACTGGGAAAACTATTAAGCGTTGGGTCAGAAATCAATAAACAACACTGAAATGTAGCCGCGCCTGCCCTTTCTGGCACCTTGGAAAGCACAATGGCAGAACTAGTGACAGAAATGTCTCTTGTGGAGCAATGTTAGGGATGAAGGGGTCAGATGTGTAATCTCTTCCGCGCTTTGACAGGTCCGGTGACACTACAGATGTCGTGCTGCCAATCTGCCATTTAAACAGACACTGATTCATCAGATTGTCACTACAGTTATTGTAGCTCTGTGGAGGTTCTTTGCAGGCAGACCCGGCGCCTTTGTGTCACACAACAAGACACCGCTTTTGTGTTTCAATTTCTCCGGTATGTACATGGCGGGGTTCTTAATCGTTACCCGGTTTGGAGAAAATGTACCCCAGCCAGGCTGCGACCACATTATTTTTGGGACTAAAGAGATACATTCCTGTCAGTGTGCACTTTCAACATTCCCAGAAACGTGTCAAATAAAGAAATACATTACAAACAAGTATCAGTGTTTACCAAGTCTAGATAAGTTTAAAAAAATAGTTGTCAAATAGACATATTCAAATCTTTCGTTGTAAATTGACCATTTCTTTCCTATTAAAAACCTTATTGGCTTCTTAGTTTTTTATTGTATACATTACTTACGGGTTGCAAACAATCATGTTTTCGTGTTTCTAGGAAGAGTATTTGTGCATATACTACAGGTTTGTGTAATGTGTGTCTATATCAGACTGGTATAGAGGGACACAAGGCTGTGCTATTCCCCGAATGTCAGGTGCTTCTTCGTTTGTAGGTGATCCCCAGCTGACACACTTCGCTCTGGCGTCTGAGGCTGCAGTCTGATTGTATTTGTGTATCAATAAATATGACGCGAGACAAATCTTGAAGAAACGTATTACTCCTGATTGTACAGTGGCATTAATATTATTATATTATTATTATTATTAATATTATTATTATTCTGATTGTTGCACAGTAGCATTGTCTGTGCCTTAGCAAGGCCTGTCTCCGAAATTACATACCAAGCACAATTATTTTGCATGAACACACATCTATACTGTACCTTTGGTTCTTTCTATTATTTTACTTAAAATGTCCATTCACTGTATTTTGTTATTGATTCCCTGTTATTTAGTTTTAGAAATGTTATATTATAATGTTATGTTTTCCCAACATCCCCTAGTGTCCACAAGTGTGTGTGGTTGTCACAATGTCCTATTGTTGTGTGTCGACTTTATTATGATGTTGCCAGTTATTTGGTCAGTCGGGTCTGCAAACACATCCTTAAAAGCACATTTTGAAGAACCCAGGACAGGAAAGCAAAATGTGTCGGGGGTTTAATCAGGAGAGAAACTTTCAGCCTCTGTTCAGTAATTATAGTGAGAAGGAAAAGCTGGCGGGGCAGATGACTTAACCTTGGATCTATCGTCTCCATTGGACACGCAGAGGGTCAGAACCCAAGCCAGGCCGGCTCCCTGCACGCCATTGACCGGGGCTGCGAACACCTTCTCCCTGAAGTCACGGCGGAGGGCCAAAAAACCTGCACCGGCAGCCAAATTAAAGAGAAGCGCCACCTTAACAAACACTGCAAATTGATAAATCATTGCAGTCGGCGGGGACTGTATCTGAGGGGAATCCACAGGATTAGGGGGGATCAGCCCGTGAGTATTGCCATCTTCAGCGACTTCCTTTAAATAAATAAATAAAAGGCACAAACACAGACGTAGAGAGGGAGCTGGCGGCCCTGCAGGGAGCTTTATAGGGGGCACATTTGCCTAGCTGGCGGCCCGCTCCCCACACGGCGGCGATGATGGGATTGAGGAGGGTCAGCGCTACCCATCAGCGGGTGAAGTGTTCGGGGCCTGAGGATTTCAGTTCCATCTCACCTCCGTTATTGTGTCAGCCGCGTGTCACTCTCATCACCGCGCCGAGTGATTTGGAGACATGCTGTGCCCAGCCCTCCCCCCCGCTGTTATCACGGTCACTTGACCTCGCATGTAATGCCTGCTTAATGCCATCACATTAACAAAGCCGGGATACGTGGCACACACAGACCTCACTTGACCCCGGCTGCCCAACACAATGCAATTGGCTATGTCATTATATCCGGACTCCTTTCCATCTCGCCACGAATACATGCAAAGGGACGGTATAAATTGATTTCTAGGCATCTTAAAGCCACACCACCCCGGCTGCCAGTGTGCTAAATGAGAAAAAAAATTGTAATGAAAGGTCAGGGGATATTTCAAAGTACATATTGAAAGAAGGAAAGCAAATATGAGCTCTTTAGGAAAAAAAAAAAAAAAACATTTAGCTTCCAGAATGTCTAAATCCCTGTTCCTAGATTCTAGAACACATTGCAACATCTAAAATGATAATGTGCAATTTAATTTACTGCATCTATCCATCTATATCATCATACTCTGCCTTTATCAATCCTTTATAAATATACAATCTAAAATGATTATCTTGCATTCAGCATGAATATATATTTGTGGTAAATTCATTTATTGGTGCCGTGGACTGTTGTCATTTGTGTGGATTATTTTGAATACAAAATTGTTGCTTAAATCCATAAAAAAAATATCAATAGTTTGAACACAATCAATATTAATTTAAAACTGTAGCACCTAATTCAATTCAATTAATGTCACACATTTTCTTAAATAATAGACACATGTTTTTTGACATTCCATTCCAAATGTTGTAAAATCAATCTATCCAACACTACCTTGACCTCAGATGCATCAATCTGCTTCTGAGGACAACATTTGTTTCTGCTTATCTAAAGCCATCATATGTTCTTTCCTCTCAGAAGAGATAGAAGTCGATCAAAATCAAGATCGTGGCAGAAGCTGAATAAACCCAGTCATGTGTTAATGAGTTTAAATTACAAATTAGGGCGTAGCCGAGCAAGACCCTGGACTCGAGTCGTGGAGGCCGTGGCACGGGAAAAAAACACGCCGTACGTTACTGTACATTTACCTCACATGTGTCCTGCTTAGGGGAAGCACACTTTGATAGCCTCCCGGGAGAAAGAGATACATATATATTTTTGTCCTAAAATACAACTCGTCTCCAGCCACCACAAACTTTTTACATAGGGTGCCTGCTTTTCTTCTGTTTTATAGCAGAACAAACTCCCCATTTTTCACCGGGCTGATGTATACGGTGCCCCTGACTGGTCCATAACTCAGCCTAAAGAATACAGGCACTTTTCGGCACTTTGTTGTCTCATGAAAGAGAGAACCTCGCGCGGCGCAGCGCTGAGGCGAATAAGAGGGAGAGACAATTTATGATTCGGCGACACAGGCAGAAGGTGTGATTTATAGTTTAATTTGCTGTCGTAATGGACAGAGGATAATAACATGTAAAATATTAATCAATGTGTAGCAACAGCAGACATCATTTGCTAAGCTTGTTATCTGCTGCTGTACCCCTGACAGTGAACAATTAAAGTGACATGTGAAAAACAAGGCACAATGCATGAGGCAACATCAGGGTAAAACAGCACAGGCGAGCCAAGGCCAAGGCAAATTAGGCGGATCCGACACCGAATTTGCTTTTGTTAGGAAACGAATACATTTCCTTTTTCCCGAACAGTCTTATTTAATTCGGAAGTGACACTGTTTTCCCTCGTTGGACCGTTGTTTCTTTAGCCAGGGGTCCGCTGATGAATTAGCTGCTGATTAGCGCGTGAGGGATATGCAGGATATTTTGAAATATGTCTAAATAATGACTGTGGCACAATAGCTATTTTAAAACGGAAATTGAGTCAGTTAATCAAAGGATAATCTAATGCAGGTTGAATAAAGTAGCAATTAAATGTCAACAGGATCTGGTCGTGTTAAACGGCGTACACTTATCACATTTTATATTCTTCAGAGCTTCCACACTTTTTTGGAATTGATGGTCCAGAGAGAGAGACATATTTTCTAAACTATGGGGGGGGGTAATAATTATGATTTCTATTTGCAGTACAAATACAGATTATTATATATATATATCTTTGTATATCAGTGTTATCATGTCTACAGTAAAAGACTTTCCCAAACACAACTGCACAGACCCAGAAAAGGGAAGACTGCATTTTTATCCCCTGGCCATTCTTGAGTGGTTTTGTGAAATAAAGTTGTTTGAACTTTAAAATAATAATAAAAAAAAAGAATCAGCAGCATCGGCAGTTTAAAAGGCAGGTCTGGGATCAGATATATTTTCACAAGCAGACGGTCCACGTTCACGTTTCTCTCTCTCTTCCTCCCTCTCTCTCTCCCCCTCGTCGGATTTTTTTTCCCAGGCAGAGCTTGTTTCGTTTTCCCCCCTCCCAGCACCCCGAATCCCATCGTCGCTGTGCTGGCTGCCACGGGCCATACCGGGCCCCTCGCACCCCACGGCACCGGATCTGTGGAAGGTCAGCTGCGGCAGACGAGCAAAGCAACGTGAGCCTAACAAGTACCTTTCAAAAATTCAATTACAGCCACAGAAATTAATAAATCCTTTCTGTTGGTATGGAATAAAAATTTGTCAACCTGTCCATTTTTCAGCATCTCCCCCTGACCCCGGTCAATTACATTGCTTGTAAATAGTTTTTATACATGTTCAAATAATTGCTCATCCTAATGTGCAGTGATCTGTATTCGTCATGCTCCGCGGCCCGAGCCCATCTCCACGCCGCCACGAGGACCCATTACTCGGCTGTAAGTGAAATTGAAATTGAAGTTATAATTGATATCGGGGCCCCATCACCATAATGGGTTCATCATAGCGCCATCTAAAATATTAATTTTCTAATTATGGATAAATGATCAGACAAGCTGAGCCAGTGCGTGCGATGGAGCCCCTGGGAATCGCGGCGCTCCGGATGGGAGGACAGGGCCTTGTAAAGCCTACAAATCTTTTCTAATTCTCTGCTGCCGAACTGCGAGATTCAATTCGCCCCGGATAATGGATAAATAATAGTTAAGAATCAGGCTGTTAGGCTCAATTTTCTCGCCTTTACTCTCTCTTTTCTCTCCTTTATATTTCTCTGTGTTTTATTTTCGAGCTGCTCCGTCAATGTTGCATCAACCAAACACCGTGTCGGGGGGCCCAGGACCCGGTTTAATTGTAATAATTTTGTGTCGTGACGAGGCTATTTAGCGACAGGGCAATTTTTGGTGTTTGGGTCCAGGTGTGCTCTGCGGTTCGAGGAATCTCTCCTAGTCGCTGTTTGCATACAAATATGGACACATTTTTATACACTGTTTAATATCCTGTATGCAGCACAATCTAGGCTTTAAATAACAAGTCCATAAATAGTTTTAAATAGGACATTAATTATACGGATATTGAGATCCTAATTAATGCACTAGTAATTGTTTACACGACAAATACTATTTACACTTCTCTGTTCTCCGGCTACTTAATAATGATATCAAAAATGTTATCGGATATGTGGCGAGTTTATTGCAAAACAAACATGCGCCACATAAACAAACAGCAAGATGGTTTTGCTTTTTAAAACACTGAGACAAACACCGAAAACATCACGTAAGTGGAATTAAACATGCTCCGCCAGAACGTAAATTTCAGTTTTATGTGGCGATACTTTCTGCTAATTGTTTCCCTGCACCTTGATCCCATAATTAGGACCTTACTAATTATCTAATTACCCAGTAGCAGAAGGGCAGGTTGACGGCAACATTTCAGCCATCTTTCAAAGCCTCATTATCCTTGTGAAAGTCATAGTTCCCCCTCCTTTGGCTGCAGGGCTGCAGGAGTCAGGCAAGGAAGACCAGAATGCTTTGCCACCCTCTGCATTTGTCAAGCTGTCCATTACAACGGTAAGTTTGCCACATCACAAATGCCCCTCTGACAGGCAAGTTTATATTGCGATGGGAAACGGAATGTAACAAAAAATGGAGAGAGAGAGAGAGAGAGGGGGGGGGGAGAGAGAGAGGGGGAAGCTGAAGGAAGAATGAAAGTGGTAATTTATAGGTGGTGGATTTGATTTGCACTAGTGGTCTTGTCTTAAAGCTGGGATATATGTCAGCGCTCGAGGAGGGGAGAGGAGCCGTGCCGGCCGTGGCTCCCCCGGTGCCTGAGGGGGTCCGGGGCCTGCTCAGGTGCACAGAGCCTGGCTCATTTCACGACTCAGTGGGGCTCCCAGACGGGGAGTTGCTGTCATCCCCCCCGCCCTCCGAGACAGCCCCCGGTCCGACTGAAGAGCCCAGATTTCTGCGGCTGGCAGGAATCTAAACTGACAGGGACACTGGACCTTTGTGCTGCCCCAGCCCCAGCCATCTGACGGGATTTGCAATACCACAGTTAATTGCTAATCCAATTTTGCTTCCTTTCAGGTGGTCTGGAATGCTCCATATTGTTGTCACACTTCATTAATGTCATTACTGGTAATTACCTTTTGTTTCGGGGGTTAATGTTCTTACTTGCCCTGTTTGGAGCGGCCAAGCTGTTATCCAGCAGAGGGTGTTGATGCTTCAAGCTGATGCAAAAAAAAAAGCCTGGTGTATTCTCTGTCCAGATTACATTTGTCTTTATCTGAGGGTGTTGTTGTCTTACTTGCTACCTGCACCTTATCCGAGAGCCTTATGCATCCATTCAATATGGTATTTAAGAAAAAACATCATTATATCCCCTCTGTCTGCTGCCTCATTCTGCTACCCAACTCCACGACTGACACAGCGTCTCATAATTCACAGTCCGCTGGTGTATGTTTATGGAAAAAACGAATCAAAGTATAATTTGCTTTCTATCATTTTGTTCTTTACGCCTGTTTGAATAAACATGAAGACGACTTCAGCCCCTCACATGTGTTTGTGCTTACGTTATACCCTGGTGTTGTGTGAGAATAGGAGGTCTATTATGCCTCATCTTGAGATCATTGATGCATCTACTATGACTGTATCAAATGTGTCTAATTGGCATGAAAAGGGCTCTAACTGGGAGCTAGTGGGGTTTCCATTATCACTGTGGACATCTTATTTAGGATAGACCGCGCACAGAGATGCTTGTCAGATGGATGGTTTAGCATCTTTGAAAGAGGTGTGTACAGTAAATATGTTTATATATAAAGAGAGAGAGAGACAGAGATAAAAATAAAAGTTTAGAAGCATTTTGATGTGCACAGAAGAAAAATCATTCTCATCACAAGCCATTACAGATTTCCATAACAGACAATGCAACTAAAACTATAAATACAATCAAATAAAATAAACCAATTCTCTCTGGAGTAAAAAAAAAACTAAACACAACAAACAACAACAGATAAAACTAGTTTGAAATCGTTTCTGGCATCTCGCGAAAAGGAGGCATTGTCTCCTTTAAAATCAACAATAACAACAGCAAACACAATCCCTATTCTGGCGGTAATTGAGTTTTCTAAGTATTAGGAAAAGCTGTTCTCAAATGCAGCCATTTACCACCCAGAGATCGATAGGACGGAGGTGGCGGGGACTGCAGCAAAGGAAAGGATTTATTTATTTCTGAGATGTTGTCCAAACGGTGCTACTTATAACTAAAGGCCTCCCGGACGGCGGTGCGGCGAAGATTAACAGCAGAGCTCATTACGACGTGTAAATAAAGACGGATGGCCCGCAATATTAATACGAATTTGTATCCCATTACTTCGGCACGAGTAATTGTGTCCGCGTCCAACTCCCCAGTGTGTGCGTACAGTTACACTCATATCACTGTTAATCGGCCTCTAACAAATTGTTACATATCCCAGTGGTGGGAGTTTACATTCATTGTGGCGGTGGGGCCCCGGCTCACACAACGCACAGCCCTCTCCCACGAGACCCCGCCGAGCGAGCGGCTCTCCCCCTGGCACAGTTGTGTGTCCGTGAGGTTTCTTGTGCCGGACGTGGGCGGTGCCAGCTTCTCTAAGGGTGCCAGCTTCTCTAAGGGCACCAGCGATGGCAACCTCTCTGTGCTTTTATAAATGGTGATATTATTAGTATTATTCATCATACTACTAATAATAAATACAATAATATTTATAAATTTTAATCATTATCCTAGAGAGTGAAATCAATAAAATAAATCAAATAATTTCCAACAATTTATAAAAAAAAATGTCAATCCTTTATAACTATAAGGTATTTGGCAGAGGGCTACAAAATGAATTGTTTTTATATCAGTTATCAGATTGCCTAAAATGCATCAGGTACTTTAAATATATGCTAAATTTTAAGCATAAAAAGTGCCTAGTAGAACACAATTTGCAGTATTTAAGTATAAGGAGGCTATTTTGTTGTTATTTTATATTTGAATTTCATGATATTTATGAACAGTTTATCTCTCAGAAATTAAAGGGGACTTAATCCTTCCTATATAATGATCTTTTATTCAGACTGATTGCCTTTCATGGGCGTAATATTTTATTCAGCTCTTCTACACTCATATATATTTTTATAACGGCCCACTTCACAAGTGTCGAGATTTTTTTATTTTTTAAAGCAGAAAAAAGATTTTGCACATTATATCGTCCACAAACAAAAAAACAGTTCTGCTTTCTGTATATAATTGCATGAGCTTTACAGGACCTTGAAGACACACAGACAGCAGTTCATTTCTGAAATAAATAAATAAATCAGAGGCGAGAGACACAAGCCCCAGGTAAGCACGGAGAGCGCTCTCACTTTCTAAATATCGATTTCCATTCTATCTTTCTGCAAGAAAATATACAATGGGCGCTCAGTGAGAGGGAGGGCTGGTGCCGTATTGAGTCGTTTTTCCCGTCTTCTCAAAAAACCTTTAATCAAAGTTAAAGTGAAATACTAACATGTCACCGGACATGACCTTTTAGCCCTTTATGAATCATCTGTTTTTGAAATCCACGACTGACCATCTTTTATCAGCCGCATAATAGATATTTCCAAATCAGAGGGCTGAAGCAGAACAAGTTCAGTGGTTGTAGTTAATAGCCACCAACGCTGCCCTGTGACATTGACCCTTGACTGTGCGGGACAAGAAATCCATGCGTCAGAAAATAAGAGCAGGACTAGTATCAGAACTGAATAAAATGGTTGTTTTGGTTTCCCCCCCCCATATTTTCCTATTTAAAGAATACTAAGATTACCTTCTGTATTTCTAAAGCAAGACGGCTAAAGAAAGGACAGCGTTTAGAAATAAAAACGTGTGGATTTGGAGTTAAAATAAACCCTCAGATAATGACAAATATGAAATCAATACCATGACCTTAATTTGCCCAAAGCATAACTGTGATGTAGTACATGGTCATTCATTTAAAAATAATAAGAGCCATCGAAACAAGGAGGCACTAGGCCTTGCCCTTTTGAACCGCAGTATTCAGAGAAAGTGTAAATAGTGAAAAGCCGGGCAGTAAACGAGAGGCCGTGATCCGATCACTTATTGGGAGCTTCAGGGCAGGTGGTAATAACGTCTGGGCCTCGAGTCATTTTTGTGTTTTTTTTTAAATGAACACGAGCAGCTTGTCGCAATTTGTTAGTGCGGCACTGTAATAAATTTCCACAGTGTCGACAAAAATTGGAAAAAAAAATTTGGTGTACAAGAGTTTGCAGATTTGAGATTATTCCCCTAATGCGATAACCACAATTAACGGTACATAATTTTCCGGGTTATGACAAAGACTTGTGGGTGAAATGCGTGGACGGCAATCACGGCCGATGCTCTCGTTTTAAGTGGCATAAGCAGAGAGCTATTTGTATGTAGCAGCAGCCAAGACAATGCCCTTATTGGGGCTGTTTAAACCTTAAAACAACACTCTGAACACTGATCCTCCTCTAAACAATGATGTACACATTATTAACTCACACACGGAGAGGGCCGTGAAAGAATGAATGGTCTCCCTGCTGGGACGTCCCATTGAAAACACATTTGTCCCGGCTGTGCTTTTCTCTTCCCCTC
Organism: Amia ocellicauda; assembly: GCF_036373705.1. Lineage (NCBI taxonomy): Eukaryota > Metazoa > Chordata > Actinopteri > Amiiformes > Amiidae > Amia > Amia ocellicauda. The sequence continues at coordinate 23,889,612 of NC_089868.1, read as the reverse complement.
CTCCCAGGCCTTCTGCTGAGTCCAACACTGCGCTGCGTTTGGACACAGAGACGCAGGAACGGGCCGGGACCGCAGACTCCACCTTTGCCAGGTTTAGTCATTAGGACCTTGTTTTCTCATAATGTATTTAACTTATTAACTGTTAAAAAAAACTAAATGTCTGGAGCCGACCCCCCACATTGGTACTGTGAATTAAATCGAACTATGTGATACCTATAAAAGGTAAACACTTCAAACACAATCAGCATCTTTCTTTGCTCTGGTATGTACTGTCTGTAAAGATATTTAAAATCTCCTATTATATAAAGTACTATTATATTATATTATATTAGAGTATTGATTTGATGCTGTATTATGGCATAAGATAGACAGACAAATAGATTGACAGCAGATATTTCTAGAAAAGGCAAATACATTTGTACGTATTTACAATGTACAGGTTTGTATAATCAGATGACACACTTATAAATGGAAACAACTAAATCAAATCAAAGTGTTAATTTGAAAACGTGGTATTTTACCTTCCTATGAATCTATCTATCCATCCATCTAATAACCAATAGGTTCACTAAATACTGTATATTGTTATAAAAAGACTCCAGCAGCTAAAGTAAATTATTCCAGTTATATCAAAACCATTTATGTGGATCAGATAATTCAGTTTTTGATAGGTTTGTAATGGACTTTTCCTGTTCATTAACTGATTTATAGTGCTTGGATTTTATGCTTTGTAGTTTTAAATTGAATAATACATCTCTGATGTTAAAGTAATGTTAATATTTTTAAATCAATATTAGTAAAATTTTATGTACACTGTTGTATTTGTTGATGGCTGGTAGCTGCAAATAAAGTTGAGATTTATTGACCCAATGTTCTTTTTTATACTATTATCACAAGCGAAACGCACACCATAAAAACTTTAATTAAAATTTTAATTAACAGTAGTAATCAATAGGGTGTAACATAACATCTCACATATTTCCAATGACAGAGAGAGAACAAATGTAATCAAACAAATACAATAGACCAAAATATTATCAGCTCACTGGCTAATAAGATATCTCTCGCAAACATTTCAAAAGGCAGTGTATTGATTACAAATAGAGCAAGAGATGTCAACATGAAAAGGTGATTTGCCTTTGACAAAACTCAGCCCTTCCTCCAATATGCAATTTTGTATTTTTGGTTACGGTATCAAGCGTGGATTTAGACCGTTGATAATCACAGTGTTTTTTTTTAGTTTTAATTTTAAAATCACAATATAATATTATGTCGTAAGTTAATCTAATTCAATTCAGGGTAATACAACAGGCATAAAGAGATAAGAACAACATACAAATCGAATATATTGTGTGTATTTGTATACGAATAAAAATGTGTTTGCGGTGAATTTAAGAATCAATTTTTTTTAAGTCCTGTAATTCTAAAATCAGAATTTTAAATTATGGTGTATGTTAGTATTTTCCTGAATTGAATTAGATTAAGACATAAAGAGATAAGCACAACATAAATATCTAAATATATATTGTGTGTATTTGTATACGAGTAAGTGTGTTTACAGTGAATTTAAGAATCAGGATTTTTTCCAAAGTCTCATCAATTTAAAAATCAGATTATCGTGTTGTTTTCTGCGTCATGTGCAACAGATTCTAGGTTTGTGTATTTCAAATATTCATTGATGATATAATACAATAATTTCCATGGTGCACAATTTCTGCATTACAAATATATCCTGGGTTACACAGCTAGGCTTTATTTTAATCGAATGGGCTTCCAGCAAGTGACACAGAAAGAGTGAAACACCAAGGCCACGTTGGTGTGAATTTGGGCAAGACTGGGGATTACTGTAGCCAAACCGGTGGCTTTAACAGGAAAGGTTTATGACTGTAGTTGTTTTATAGGTTCCTGACCGTGAGCCACATTTACATTCCCCGAAAATCTCTCTCCCTCTGCTTTGATTTTTCATTCCTTCACGTCCTGGTATTCAAAGTACACCTTGAGAAAAGAGCTTTCAGCGGCTAATAGTCAATGATGAAGAATGTCACAGAAAAATGACCTTTTGCTCCGACAGCGTTTGGAGTAAAGTAATATTAGTACAGTGTACTCACAGCTGTTCTTTAAACCCGAACGGCGCTCAAAGGAGGGAAGCCCGGGATTCACACAGAGGGAACGGCCTGTCAGGATGAGAATCCTGAGAGATTGGCTGTCTCTTTTTTCTCAAACTAATCTCCACCAGCTCTAAGCAGGTGTACAATGGTCTGCGATACCATAAATAAATTGGATTGGCAACAGCATAGGAATCGCATATAAAGCAATAAAGAAATTTTCAATCACCTCACACTGGGAGGCAGGTAGACTTGTCAGCCCCAAGGTTAAGGAAACAATTCCTGAAACACACTGCGAGTTGCGATGGATTCAGAAAGCAATGGTGCACAAACGTCTGCTTCATAGTGTTGTTGTTCTAGTTTCGCCACAGCTTACTGTTTACAGCTTACACGGTGAGCCGATTCTGTCGGGGCGTATAAATCCACCCGAAAAAAGAACCCAACAACAGCACTGCAAACCATTTGTAAACATTGTTAGATTTTATGTAAGGCCATTTTAGTATTTGTGTTTGATTTGCCAGTATTAAATATAATTCTCACAGCTGAACTCAAAAGGTCAGTTAAGATACAGACGGAACATAAATTGCGGATTTCTTCAGTTTAAAGAAGTTAACGGAAGATAATTCTTGTTTAGCCTCTGGTGATCCCTGCGTTTATACGACCCATTGATAAAATGTTTGTTAGCGTCATTTGACTTTGTTTTACCGCAGGGAATTTGACTCACAGTGCCGCCAGTGTACACTGTGAGTGGAGTGTGAATGCACAGCTACCTTGTGTAGTCAAATGTTTTACAGAAAGCTCACAATATTTGAACCCTCGCTACCGGCTCGTCTCCTGAGCTCCTGAGCGACGCGCAGCTCCAGCTGTGTTTCCTTTTAACCTCTATGTGTAGGAAAGAGTGCGAGTCCCAGACAGTGATAAAGGGCCTCTGCTCTTGGACCTCTGAATAACCCAGCTATGACAAATAGTTTCCCTCTCTGTCCTCCCATCATTGCACTCGACCCTGGCTGTGAATTTCTTCAGCAAACAGGTCGATTGGATGGGCAAATGTTTGCCCAGCTTCGAGAAAGTGTTTGGTCTGAAATTTTTTGAGTAAATGTTTGCCCAGTTGTTTCTTCTTTCTGTTTTTTGTAAAACAAACCCCCCATTCTAATTGGTCCATCGCGGTATGTGTAGTACAGCTGGCAAAACACAGTGTAGACTCTTATTTTAAAATTTTCCATCTCTTTTAAAGAAGTTGTTTTAGAGTGATGTAGAGCCTACCTATTAACGGCAATAATTGAGAACACACAGATGGTGAAAACCCTCAATAGACAAACAGCCTCACTCATGAAGTGTCCCCTGTGTGAAATCTTCCAGCAACATTTTGCCTGAACAGATTTTTTACTGCACGGATTTAATAAATATTTTGTGTTAACTCAACGAAACGCTGTAATGATGAAAATACAAATACTTCTTCATAACGGATGTCTTGTCTGGAAGACCAATTTTAGGGTCCCACCGGAATAACACTTTGTGAAGTTAGGCTTTTATTTTTATCAGACTTCAACAAACGGGAGAGAGATCAATATTAGCACTGTATCACAATCTGCGATACCCAAATCCTAGACATTGTGCTCGTTGTTTAGTTCACCAGTTAATGGTTTGCCAAGAATGGGGACTTTCGCCCTTTCTGTCTCTCCACACCTCTCCGGAACGAAACTGCTTTTTAACCGGCACATCTGAGACGATTTCGCTGCTCCGCCATCGTTCTTTTAAAGAAACACCTGCTAAACGCTCGCACTTCCCAAATGATGATGTCCTCTTGCGCTTAATCTTCAATCCCCTTGTCTGCAATACTATAATAGCTTCCCCCCCACCCCCCACACTCCCGCCTCCTCCGCCAACGACAGCCGCCATCTCTCCCGAGAGCAGAGCGGTCAGCGTCTCATACATATTTGTTTCCTTTTTAAAGATTCACAATGGGTGTTTTCTAATAACAAATCATTTCTTTTTGTCTAAGTTTAATCTGGCCCTGCGTGACAAGCACCATCCTTTTCAGTGAAGGGTAAGACCACTTAAAGGAAGGCCAATAAGCCCTTTGCACAGAGAGTCTGACTGGGGTGATTTGTCAGGCGGTGCGGTGGTGGTCACACCAATGGATTTATCTCAAGGTAAATGGAGATACTGAGACCTGGGACCCAGGGCTTTGATTAAGGCCCCCTTTTTGTTGTGTTGATAGATGTTGCTTGTGTTTATCTATTTGAAATGCCACTAAATCTGTGAATACAATGGAGAAAAGAGAGTACTTTGCACTGGAAAACATAGTGATTTATGCGATACTAAGCAGAGCAATATAGAGACAGGGCGACTGGACCAGTGCCATTTTATGCTAGAGGTACTTCGGGATAAAAAGGGAGAATTTGTATTTATCCCCACCGCCCGTCTGCACACGCTTTAGGAATAGAAAGACTCTGAAAACAGAAGGAAGTGATCGCAGGTAAAAGCACAGCCGCCACCCCCCCCACCGGCATTGAAGATGAAAAGCTGTTTTGAAATAGACGATCGCCAAGATGACATCATACGACAGGATCTGTTTCAGTGACATCATATTGAGAACTGCTGGGCGACAGCGTGAAATATTACAGGCAAAGGAAGCCAAGTGGACAAAACATCATGTGTTTTAAAAAAAGAGAGAATATTTGAATCCTGAAATCAAGCTTGATACAAGTCCACGATCACCCCATAAATCAACAAGTTTTGTTTAGAATTGCATTCTTCATATTTGTAAGCATTCTGCGGGGGGAAAAATATTCAATTTGGTTTCAGAAACGCACACATCTGCTGTAATTAAATTAAATTCCCAATCTCATCAGAAACGAACATCCCTGGAGCCCAGCTTATCTGTTTCGTGTTTTGTTGTTGTTTTGTTGTTATTGTTTTGCGAATTGTGAATTTAGCAAAGTGAAGGTTTATTCTGCCCGTGTCTAAATGAAACTTGTATTTCATTGACCATTGTTTCCTTGGCCTATTCAAGTAAAGATAACTCTTGTGGTGGAAACCTGAAAGATTATACATCAGTAAAATAATGCAGAACATACATCACTGCCACATGGGCACACCCTTTGAAATAAATTGGGTCAAATGAAAGCAGTGCATCAGCCTGACTGGGGTGACAGTTACTAATGCCATACAGCCAGTGTATAATAGGAGTGTACAAACCGGGAGAGGTTTGTAAACTTTGCTTATTCCAAGCAAGACCGACTGGCGCTTTCTGAACAGTAACTAAATCAACACGTTCAGACACGGCAGAACGCAAGGGCAGGACTCTATTTAAACAGAACCACCTCCAGGAATATTCCTTCTGAACGGAGGAAACACATTCCCTTCTGATTAAATACATACCGGTCTGACCTGCGAGACACAGACAGAGCCATTCGGGACGTGCTCGAAGACGAGAACGCAATCAGGGCAAAGGACGTCGACGATAAAACGCGCACACACAACCCGTTCATAAATCTCAGGCCTGAATCGTAATCTGCCGGGGGTAGAAAAGAGAGAATACTGCTATTTTTAACTGCTATGAATTATAATAATCTCAATAATCTCTTTACACAGAGTGATATAAACCCCTTTCCTTGTCAAAAACAATCTGCGATTATCTTTCATCCTCCATCAGAAGACACGTGCCGAGTTGAGGGGAAAATAACAGACATCCAAACGAGCACATACCTCAACCCCTGAAACCGAAGCGAAGCAAGTGCCGTGTCTGAACCGAGAGGAAGGTGTACCCGAGTACAGGAGCAGAGACTCCCACAGATCGGCACAGGCGTGACGCAGTTTACACCTCTGCCAAAACGCGGCACAATAAACCGGCTTTGTGCGGCGCCTCTGCACCTGGCGTGTGTGGCTGAGCCGCCTCGGAGAGCTATGTACCAGTAGGGTGAGACTCGGCCTGTGGCTTTGCAGTGGACTGACAGCCGAAAGCCAAGCTCAGATCCGGACGGCACCTGCACCCCATTCTCTGTGCCGCGGCGCCCTGACCTGACTGCTGATAACAACCCTCCCCAACAACCCTCCCTTTCATCCCCGGGATTATGACAAGTTATTAATTGCCACCATTATCTGCAGCAGCTTGCCTGAGATCCATGTCGCTCTCCGGAGGTGGGAGGCCGAGTGTGGCTGAACGTGGAGAGGAGAGGGGGGGGGGGGAACGAGAGAGAGAGAAGAGGTATAATGCAGCAAAGGCGAGCGACGCAGCCCTCTGCCCAAAAGGGATTGTGAGATTGTGAATAATTTATTAGAAAACATTTTTCTTTGTCCTTTCCGCAGACCCACAAATCCTCCCTGAGCTCTCTTTAGCAGCCTTGTAGATAATGTACTTACACATCTCAGAGGCTGCTAAATAGACTGCGGAGGCCTGGGGGTGCGGCCGTTCACAGCTCCCTGGATCAGGACGGAGGGACGCCCCCCCACTGCCTGTCCGCACTCGGGAAGGACGTGGACGCTGAGACGGGAGGACAGACAGACAGCTGGACGTGACGGACACTCTCAGGCTCAACTATGTAATGTTTTTGGTGTAGGCATTTAATAAATAGTGTTTAATATTTATACTTACACATAAATAAATACCGACAATAATTCTAGATACGAGACGCTGTTTCGTGTAATGTCTTTTGTTCTGCCTTACAACTGCCTTTTCTTCTTCTTCTCACAATGCTGGAAGCTTTTTAACCCAACTGGACTACTCAGATACAACCTAATAAGAATTTTACTCCAAAAGGCAAAAACATTTGTATTATCATGGAATGCAGGTTTTTGTGCCTCTGGATTTAAAAACAGCTGAAACGATTTATTCTCAGGGCCTGTATTATGTTCTGTGTAGAATGAGAGATTCTGGAATCAAAGATATCTACAAATTACAACTTCAAACACACGTGTTGGCTTTACTTTTCCGTGATCTGCACGCGGCCCTTCCGCACCGCTGCGGACGGCGAGAAGTTTTCCGATCGCAGCGCATCCTGCAAGAATCATATTGTCAACGGCGTCGTTCAACTTACTCCCCAAACCCATTCATCTGAAACCGAAGAAAAAACAGTTACATGAACTGTCACACCGAACTCTACTGTTAATTTAAGGTAATTAGTGTCAAAGTGATTCCCAATACATCACGGCCGGGCTGGCAGACTCCACAATATTTCACAGGCAATCTGCTTCTCGCTTTTATCTCGGCAACATGCAAGCGCATCAAAACTTCCCTCTCGTCCCCAGGAAACAACAGACCTCGGAACGGATATGCTAGGCGAAGGGGGAAGGTTTAATTTGATCGCCACAAAATTAATTATCTCTGTAAATGGTTCAGATGTTTACGGAACCCAGTTGCAGTGTAATGTGTGTGTCGAAAGGAGGAGGCAGGTTAGCCACGTGAAATCGCACAGGTACAAACAAAATGTCATCGGCTATTGGAAATGAAATGTTGCTTCCATGTAAACCCAGTCACACTCTAGTCATTACACAATCAAAGCTCTGCACAGGTCAGGGGGAGAAGAAAATAAAGCAGATTTTCATCAGCTGATACACATTCATACACTAATAAAAATGTACTTTTCCGTCAAGCTAAAAAAATACAATTAAACCAATAAAAAAGGAGTATTTGTATTTCTATATATGTGTTATGCTGATGACAACCTGGCGAGTTCGGTTTGTTTCTGTCGGAGCGTGGGGGGGGCGGCTGAGTGTTATTCCAGCGCCGGTTCTCCTCTCTCGCCACTCCGGCCGGCGCTCAGCTATCAGAGCTGCTCCCGGCGCAGAAGCCTCCATCTGTGTTTTCTCACCTGCAGGTGTTGCAGTTTTAATTAAAAGCCCTAACTAATATGTCAGTATTTTGCACAGGGATGTGAATTATGGCAAAGACAAACTATGAATGATAATGTGAGCCAACGTGGGCAGCATCGCCAATGGCAGTTTTTTTCTTCTTTTCTTTTCTTAAAATAGTTTCTTCACAAAATGCTGGATTGAGGGCCCGTCAGGGGGCAGGAGCCACAACGGTCTGCTACAGGAGACCAGTGACAGAGCGACTGGTCTCTTGTGGAAATGAGTCTCACGAGTGCTGAACACAAGGCTACGGCCCTGGAGCCACAGCGTCCATTCTCTCTATACCTCGTGTACTTCAGGGCCACTGTAGTATAAACATATACCATATTTATATTAACTAAGGCACAGACGACTAAAAACCATCCCAATCCTCGGCCAGACCGGAGTCTCAAGCCTGGCGCTGTTCCAGACTGGCACGCAGCTCCATCACCAGACCTGTAGCCTACCAAGATAGCGACACCATCTGCAGGGGTGTGAGGGTACTTTAGCTCGCTGCACCAGATCAATCCAGCGCTCTCCCCCCCGAGCAAAGAGTGTCATGTCTGCTCCTGCGGTGGATCTGTGATTCGGGCAAGGCGCCAAAGTGCAGGGCAGCTGAAACGCAGCCCGGATCTCCCACATGTCGACGGCACAGCTCTCTCCCCCCAAATCTCTCCACAGGTGAGGCAGCGAGGGGCGCCGATTGGCTGAGTTGTGCCGAACGATTGCTTTCAAAGAAGGTGTATTCCTTTCTCAACTTGCAATGTCTTAGGTTCCTACAAAATGAAACTAGTATTTGAGAGAGAATAGCTGGGAGACACCAGGAACCTACAGAAACAGACACGGGGGCGATACGATGGACAGGGGACAATTGATCTGGTCTTATGATATACTATGTTTAAGGACTGACATACTTATAATCTAAAACTCTCACAGGAGCCACTGAAATATGTTACACATATTCATTGACTCGCATTTCAAATCAAAATGTATTACTTTCTGATCTCAGATTATCTTTTTCTCTCTTAGTTTCTCAGTTTTCTTTGTAATATACTAGCACTCGATAACAGCCTAAAAACTCACTGATCTCTCAAGTGTCTCATCTGGACCGTGATGCTGCATTGCAGTGCCAGAAGAGAAGACCTGACACCACAGATACCCGAGCATCAATCCATCACACGGCGCACTGTAAATTAAACTGACACGTTCTGTTACACACTTTCTTTTGCACATAGTTATATGCGAGTCCGGCCTGAAATGACTGTCCCGTAAAATTACATCGAATGATTATTTATTATTGGCAGATTTCAAGGTAGGCCAGTTCTGTAAATATATTAAATTATTATTTATTTCTTAGCAGACACTTTACCCAGGGCGGCTTCCTGTCATTACAAATATTGATTTGGCATCACATTTTACATTCAATTATTCACTCTTGATGCAGTTAAATCGTGTGTTTTTTTTCTAAATTACATAATTTAAAAGTCACCAAAATTAAATGTTACACTAGCAAATCGAATTACCTCAGAAAGCTTCGGAAATTATTTATTGACATTTGCGTTGTGGCATTCAGTTTATATTCACTCGGTTTTAGTTTTGTGAGCAACACAACATTTTACACCGGTCACTACACTGTAATTGATACCTATTTACGCCAGTATTAACACAAATTGACACACAGAAACACAACTCTAGCCCTCATAGGAGTCAAAAACCAAACCCAGAGCCTCACATAAGAGGGTCAGAGAGGAAAAGCAAAACTCACCTCTCAAAGACATATTTAAGGAACTACGAAGCTCATATTAAGATTAATCTAAAGCACTGGCCTGGTTTGCTTCCAGCAGCGTCCTAATCTCTAATCCCGGGAGGCCTGACCATCCATCTGAGAGGGTCCAATAAGCATTTGCCATGAGGCTGGTTGTCGCCTTTCCCACCCCATTCAAATCTGGAGATCTCAGCATCTTTATTGCCTTCAGTCTGAATAAACCTCACTGTCCTTCTTTTGATATATTCTAGACTTGTGTCTGTTTTGCCCCATAAACTGTTTTGCCTGGACACAGATTTTATTTTATTTTTATTAATAATTTTATCCAACTAAATTCAATTCCATAAGTTACTCAATTATCCAATTAGGTGCTTGGCTGATACAAACCCCACACAGAAACCTACAACTGTTTGATCGTCACATCCGGTTTATTCCTTGTAGAAAGAATTCACGATCTAACTCGAGTCGCCGTCAACGTCCGCACGCGCCGAGCTTAAACAACCCACGGCAACTTCCATTGTGGAGAAAGAGCAGATCTAATGAAACTTTAAATAGACAAATAAATAAATAAATAAATAAACCACAAACAAATGGCTTCGACCGGGGACCGTCTGAAATCATTTTAAGAGAGGGCACGGATAAAGCGACACGGACAGGGACGGGTCGTAGCCGGTCCTGTAACAATCCTGATTTGATTTGTTTTTAGTTTTTTTTCTCCCCCTTTATCTCAACAAGGGCCCTCTATCTTTGTGTGTGTGACAATTCGGCCCACGTTGCTAGGTAACTGGCACCCGCGCGCGAGCATGCCGGGCCCGATCCGTCTCCTCTCTCCGTCTGCCTGGCTCGCGGTGCCTGGCTGGGCCGGGGCTGGCTGCTGGCGGTGCAGCCGCTCGCGATGAGCATTTATCAAAGCTCGGCACAGTAATGACCACTCAGCACAGGGGAAATTGAGCTGACCCAGAGGGCAAAGCTGTTAGGGAGACTGGTGGGAAGGGTAACGGGGTCATGGCATCCTTGTCCCACCCACTTAGCGGGCAGTTAGCACAAGAACAGTAGTTTCCTGTTGGCCCTTTATTTCTCTGGGCTTAATACGCAACGCATAAATGTTTATTTGACGTCAGTAGTTCAGAAAATAGACTGGTGGACATTGTTACAACTCATCTTCATTTTTAATGACTTAATTGGAAAAATAATTTGTTATTATTTATATTAGTAGTGGTGGAAGTAGTAGTTGCAGTAGTTTTCTGTACAGTATTTATTTTTCCTGTTATACATCTTAAAAATGTATTTTTCAATTATATATATATATATATATATATATGTGTTTGTGTGTTTGCTATTGTGCTAAATTATACAAATAAGTCCCTCTTCAGAGTAACAACTACTGTAACATAGTAGTAACTTTCTTATATGCTGTTAGATATTATCTATTATCAAGATTATAATTTTCTAATTATCTATCTATCTATATGTATGTGTGTGTTGCTATTGTGCTAACAGAGTAGAAACTTTCTTATATACATCATCAAGATTATAATTTTCTATTATATTTATCTATTTCTCTCTATATATATATGTATGCATTGCTATTGTGCTAAAGGAGCCAAATAAGTCCCTCTTCCGAGTAACAGCCACTGTGTCCTGTCCTGTGTCGCCCTTTGTGTCTCTGTCTTTCCGGCCGCAGCTTGTTTGATTTGATGTATGAGGCCGCGGGACATTGAGACACCGGTCTTTAACTCGCTCCTTGTCAAAATTCTCCTGACAAGGAACCTTTGATAAAGAACTGGATGCCGTGTGGTCCCTAACCTTGTCACTCGGTGATTGAATTCGGTCCTCTCACAGGGACAACAATCGGCGCACACTGGGCTCACAAATGAAGAGCTTTTGCATATGAGTCATGCGGCAGACAAGGACATGACAACTTCGGGATACTTAATTTATCCTCCGCTCATTGCAAACATTTCACTCTCTCTCTCTCTCTCTCCCTCTCTCACTCACTCTCTGGCTTTCTATCCCCTCAAGTCGGCAGAAGGACGCTGTTTATTTATTTTTTAATATCTATAAAGAATGATTGAAATTAAATGATTTATGAAAGCTGTGAGGCACTCGTTTTCTTTCATTTCCTCGTGCCCGTGTCCGTATCATTAAGAGTCCTCCGTGGAATCTGGTGTCCGTATAAATACAGTAAAGGCGAAAGGTGCGAGAGATTAATTGCAAATGCAACTTTCATAACTACTTGCATTTAGAATTGAATATCGCTGAGGATAATAATTTGTTGATTTGCAAATCCCATTTGGCGGGAGGTTCTCTGTTACATTACAATATTTAGAGTCCAGAAGATAAAAATACACTGTCGCTGTCATAGAAGTTGCAGATGAATCGCCTCTTCGGAGAATTCCAGATGAGGAAACAGGGAGGCCAGTCGCAAAGACCTGGAGTCGAAAAGGTCTCGTCGTTTCGCAGGGATGACCTTTCGAGATCTCCACACACGTTGCATGACAAGGATCAGATCTAGTTAATAGAGGGAGACCCATTAAGACAGATCACCGGTTTTAGTTAGCACTATTTAACTCGACAAATTCCTGCCCGGAGGCCCCTCTAACAACAGAGCGTGAGCCGCCAGGAGAGAGAGAAAAAAAAGACAATCAATAGAGAGACAGATGGAAAAAGAGTATAAAAGTCATTTTCGGTTTAAGCGATTCCCCTGAAAGTCATGAAATAAAAATGTGAACTTTAAAATTGATCAGGATTGATTTCGCTGACAGTGAATCATAACATACACCCCTTCGGAGACCCATTGCACGGGCTGCAGATGCACGGCGCAGGAGAGAGAGGGGTAAATCAGAATACGCCGCAGCAATTAGACTTTTACTGTTTTAGGATGTGGGAGATCTTTAGTGTTTCATCAAACAGCATTAGACAATATTAGACTTGGAGTTATTCCTGAAGACAGATGCTAAAACAAACCGGTTTGGACAGATACAGCCAATCTTCGGACAAATCTGACATTTTACGCAAAATCATCCGTACGTCTCAAGCTGATTTTGTTTATTATCTAAAAATGTGGAGCTTTTTTTTCCCCGCTTATCGTACATGGGCTTAAACATGACACTATCCGTCAGGTGCAGGGTGTTCAGACCTACATTTTGTGTCACTTGTCACTCCATTGCAGCTGTGTGGATTGGTAATTACATGCCTTCCATTTATACTATCACAATATTAATTTATCTCTCCTTTTACCACTAATAATCTTTAAAATCACAACTGTTATCAGTAACAAATATGGCATACCCCTTACAGTTTCCCAATCCATGCTCTCGATTGCTGTCTTTGTTGTCCAGCAGTTGGTAAATACTGATTCCCTGCCATCATAAAAGTATACATCCTCAGAAATGCATGGCAGGAGAGGAAGATATCTGATTACGGTGGTCAGCAGACTAATGGAGACTTAGTACTCAAGGTCTACAAACGTGTGAAGACCATCAATCTACATTGTGTGTTTAATATGGAATAAGTGTGTCTGCTCTTCCTTGTGTTCGCTCAGGAGAAAGTGTAGGTATTTAATTTAGCTTTGCACTGATAATGTGTACACTAAATCAAAGTATAGTTCTGGGTAAGGGTGTCTGCTAAGAAGTAATAATAATAATAATAATAATAATAATAATAATAATAATAATAATACTGAAAGTAGAAACTTGTAGAACAAAATCAATTGCAGACCTAAAATCCCTGAGCCGCTTTCACAAGTTCACTATAAATATGTCTTGATAAAAGCAGTGATGAAAACAGATCAGACGTTACTCTCATCTTATTTTCAGCAAACAAAAATAAGTATATATTGATTGTGGGTCTTTTTTTTTTCTCCTCTAGCTGCTTGTGAGTTATTGTCAGAGCCTCATGGTTATACACTCACCTAAAGGATTATTAGGAACACCTGTTCAATTTCTCATTAATGCAATTATCTAACCAACCAATCACATGGCAGTTGCTTCAATGCATTTAGGGGTGTGGTCCTGGTCAAGACAATCTCCTGAACTCCAAACTGAATGTCTGAATGGGAAAGAAAGGTGATTTAAGCAATTTTGAGCGTGGCATGGTTGTTGGTGCCAGACGGGCCGGTCTGAGTATTTCACAATCTGCTCAGTTACTGGGATTTTCACGCACAACCATTTCTAGGGTTTACAAAGAATGGTGTGAAAAGGGAAAAACATCCAGTATGCGGCAGTCCTGTGGGTGAAAATGCCTTGTTGATGCTAGAGGTCAGAGGAGAATGGGCCGACTGATTCAAGCTGATAGAAGAGCAACTTTGACTGAAATAACCTCTCGTTACAACCGAGGTATGCAGCAAAGCATTTGTGAAGCCACAACACGTACAACCTTGAGGCGGATGGGCTACAACAGCAGAAGACCCCACCGGGTACCACTCATCTCCACTACAAATAGGAAAAAGAGGCTACAATTTGCACAAGCTCACCAAAATTGGACAGTTGAAGACAGGAAAAATGTTGCCTGGTCTGATGAGTCTTGATTTCTGTTGAGACATTCAGATGGTAGAGTCAGAATTTGGCGTAAACAGAATGAGAACATGGATCCATCATGCCTTGTTACCACTGTGCAGGCTGGTGGTGGTGGTGTAATGGTGTGGGGGATGTTTTCTTGGCACACTTTAGGCCCCTTAGTGCCAATTGGGCATCGTTTAAATGCCACGGCCTACCTGAGCATTGTTTCTGACCATGTCCATCCCTTTATGACCACCATGTACCCATCCTCTGATGGCTACTTCCAGCAGGATAATGCACCATGTCACAAAGATCGAATCATTTCAAATTAGTTTCTTGAACATGACAATGAGTTCACTGTACTAAACTGGCCCCCACAGTCACCAGATCTCAACCCAATAGAGCATCTTTGGGATGTGGTGGAACGGGAGCTTCGTGCCCTGGATGTGCATCCCACAAATCTCCATCAACTGCAAGATGCTATCCTATCAATATGGGCCAACATTTCTAAAGAATGCTTTCAGCACCTTGTTGAATCAATGCCACGTAGAATTAAGGCAGTTCTGAAGGTGAAAGGGGGTCAAACACAGTATTAGTATGGTGTTCCTAATAATCCTTTAGGTGAGTGTATATATATATATATATACACACAAAAAGGAAATAAAATATATTAGTTATAATTAAATTGAAATGTCTTCGGTTAAACCAAAATATTGGAATTGCATCTACTAAAATGTAAATTAATTACTATTTTATGTAACTGAACACAAGAAGTACCATAGATTGCTAAAGAGATTAGAACTTTAAGTTATTTCTAATTAGGATAAGTGATTATAGAGAATTTCAAGTAGGTCGTGATTAAAACCAACATTATAAGTACACTGTATACAGTATACCAGGGAACAGATGGTGCGCTATCTATTTTTCTCCCAGTCAGACACATATTAGCGTTTATGTAGCTGTGCCAACAATTTCTCTCATTTCTTCTAAGCATTGCTGAGGAAAGCATGATTAAATATTTTGGTTACTATCTTTTATTTCCTTACGACACGAAAACTAAATGAACATTAAAAAAAAAAAAATCTCAAATAGAAAATATATTCAATTCACATCAGTACAGCACCCAACGGAGTTACGCCCTTTTGCAAAGGGAAATAAATGACATAACTTTACAACGACAGGGGCAGCCATTCATTTGAAATTGTAAATAGCATACCCAAATGGCACAGTGTTTTCTTTAACCTTATCTCTCCATATAAATATCTGTATGTGCTTCAATGTAAAGAACCAATTAAATGTTGCTTTTTTGTCCTACAGCTGGGATAGAAGGCAAAGCCGTGTCATCACTGTATTTATTTCCTGTGTTTTAATAGATATTTTATCTTTTGAACACTCTCTGTTTAATGAGGATTGGTTTTCATGCTCCGGAGCCTCATACATCTTGCGAACAGCGCCGTCTAATGAACTCCATATAATTGAAGCCCACTGCATTGTTCTCTACGCTCCCTGATTTCCTTTAAACAAAATATTCCTCTGATAAGCAGCAGCAGATAAACCAACACTACTCCCAGCGCGGGCCAGCCGTGCATCTCTCCCGACACACGCGTTGCGTAGTTCCTCCCGCTGCTGTTAATTAACGCCCGAGACGTTCCTCCCGATTGTTGTAAAAGAATAAAATAATTTTCTGTTCCGTATTATTTTACAATCCGGCTGTTAGGACCTCTTTGTTGAAACCAATTTCATGGTTTGAAGTACATGCTGTTTCAATTGATTTAATAGTACACCTTGTCTAATGGAGTTCAATTTTCAGAGGAAACTTTATTTCATTTCACTTTTTCTTTCTCTTTTCTGTTTTTTCCCCCCATGATCAGATGTTTTTTCCTCCTCAGCTTAAATGTATACTCGGCATCAATCTGTATATTAGGAGGTTTAGTTTATAACTTTTAGTTCAATGATCATTGTATCATTGTCTTTAAAAATCCCATCTCAATAGTTCCTTTTCTTTTAAGTAATGAGCTACAAAGTATGAAGACTGTGTGGTTATAGGACAGGGAAGCTAATGTGCCCCAAGGATACGAATATGAGTTTACATAAGCCTTGCAAGTTGCATAATGCTTACACAGATTATGGTTAGTTGCTGGTACAGTTTGTACCTTCTCCTTTGAAGCCCTGTGAGCATAACGTCTGGTGAAATTGTTTGGCCGCACTCTGATTTCATGGTGTCTGCGAATTGAGCTCAAAAGACACTTTGGGATGTTGTGTTTTAGTGATGTATTTTGGGTTTGTTTTGGGAGCTTAATCACAACTGACACAGATGCGTTCCAACTGCAATAATGTAGTTCAAGAGATCCAGAAAGAACCGAGCTATTCAAAAACAAATTAATATAATCATAACTTGATAACTGACCATTTCTGTCAATACCAGCATTTATAACCGCTTTATGTGTTTGTTATTTTGCTTATTACAATACAATACAGCAAGAGCAGACATATAGGAAGTAGAGTATAATTTTTTATTTGTCCGTCCTTCGTCATATGTAGTCAGAGGTTTCCATTCATCACGGAGACGGCATTATCACTCGCTGACTAGTGAAGTGCAGCCCCTTCACAGTGTGTCGAGGAGTCTCCGGAGTTGGGAGGATTATTACAGTATGTTTACAGGGATCAGTCGGCGGACGGGTGACAAGTGTTCAATGCAGGACATATGAAGGAGCCGGCTGGGCCTTGGAAGGGCAGTGACAGCGTATCAGTTATGGAGTGGGGCGTGTGAACTGGGCTGGTTGCTTGCCACAGCTGTCGGGATACGAGAAAACCCCACCGACTTCGCTCCATACATCAGCTTTGTAAAAAGGGGTTTTTCCTGTTGGATGGGTAAGCAAGGATTGGCAAGCAAGAGGGCAGGGCATGTGAGCCACAGTCTCTTCCACAGCTGGTCTGATTCAAGGTCTGTCCTCTGCAGTTACTTGTAAAACCACTGAAATAATCCCATACGGTCTGTCTCAGCAGTTCTGGGGTCTTTTCAATCAGAAATGAGGTTGACACCGGACACAAAGTCAAACACAATTCTGCAAGGTATGGGTAGAAGCGTATAGTGGTCTGGTATGTTCAATGTCTGTTCCTTTTCAAGTGGGTGTTAATTTACTTGACTAAAAGACTGTATGTTTCAAAGCCACAATCTGCAATCATTACTACATCACTGACGGCCCGTTAACAGATGCACCGCGTACGGACTGCTGAGGAGATCAATAAGAGATCACAGATGTGTCGATATCTGCGGGGCACATTTCTAATTGTCTCAGTCTCCAAGTGCAACCTAGGGACTGGTGTGTGTGGCTCAGTTACTATATCCAATCTTATCTATAATTGTACGTCATTGACAAATGAATGCGAAAACTAACACTCACTATATTTAGCATAGCCTGAAGTCCAAACATATATCTATCGATGATTAACTGACAGGCAACTTAAAATAAACCAAACAAAAAAAATTGGAAAGATCCACCATTAATGACATATTTCTGAAATGAGATCTGATAGGACATTCCCAGTTAATGCCATTTCAGAGCCCACAAGTGTCAGACAGATCCTTATATCGTAAGGTGCCAAAGCCGTGAGTGATTTATATCTCTTCCGATCTGCACTGAAGCTACGCCAAGAGGATTTACAGAGGAATGTGGGATTGTAGCGCGTCTTCTCTGCGCACACGCTTCGGTTCTCCTGCGGTCTCAACGTGTCGCGGTGCCGGGCGTGTATCCCGTGGAGGAATAGAGCGGCACTAATAAGATAAGTGGTCCAACGCTAACTCTGGAGGTTTCGCAATGCGTCTTAATCTGTTGTGTTTAACACTCTCTCTTGGAATCGCCCCATTTTTAATCGTACGCAGAGAGCCAAAGAGGAGTCATGTAAAACCACGGCTCACTCTTACAGAGCGCCGGTTGATCCTAGAAAAATACAGCTGTTAATAAATCTCGTGTAACCGTCCCTCGGACTCAGGTTTCTTCCGATGATATATCAGAGTTGTTCGTTTTAGACTTGGCATTTGGGAACTCTGAGGCCTGTAGGTCATTTGTACAACTTACTTTTAAACTTTAATACTGTAGGAAGCATAAATGTCGAGAGAAGGGAGGCTGGTGTATCATGGAATATCATCCGTGGTCATTTGTCTGTCCTGTTCTTATTGCTCTGCTCAAAACATTGTCTCAGATCTGTCCTACAAGATTTCGCATAGTGGTGACATCATAAAACTGGCGGGGGGGGTGGCACCATGATTCAAGCAGAAGACATGCCGATTCCCCACTCCTGTGGCCCCCCAGCCTGCAATAAGGGATCCCCTAATTTATTTTAAACAGAATCGAGCATTCAGATCCTTTCTTCCCTAACATTTTACAGTAAATTAATATATTTACTGAGCATGTTTCTAAACACATTATGAATGCCCTTGTCTACTCAGTATTAAAAGTGTGTATCGCTCAGAATAGATGAGTTGCAAAGGTGAAATTGTGTGTCAGAATGAACGTAAAATGCACAAACAAACAAACAAACAAACACACACATCAATCAAATGGAGAAAGCCGAGCCTGTTGACCAATCAAAACTGTCGCCTATTTCTTGGTTGCTTGTCACCTGATACGAGAACCCAGCCCTCTCGATTTCAAGCACTAAAATAATTAAGGGGCACGAGCTGAAAATAAGAAGTGTATTTCGGGTGGCAGGAGACATGTGTTAGGAGTCTTGGGATGCCGCAGGGTCTCTTGGCCACTCACTCGTTAGGAAAACTGGGTATAAACTTACACTTCCGTTGACATGATTGCGGTATGACTGAAGCGTCTTCAGTGACGACCGCACTCTGGCTGACCCGTGGAGGATGTTCGTGTTTACAGAGATGTTCTTACAAACATTTGTGCAGCACTTGCGCCTTTACAATCCCCACCCCCCCACATCCGACGCATGAACTTCCCCAGCGTCTCTCAGCACAGTGACCCACAATACCGAGGCTTCTCCTTTATTTGTGTGCAATTTGCAAATTAAACGTTACTCTGCAGATGCAAGATTTCACTCCAGGTTTAAATGGCATAAAGTTGCCTTGGTAGTGGGGGTTTATTAAAATTGGTTCTGCAATTGCCCGGGATATGAAAAGCACTGAGATATCGTGATTATGAAAACATTATCTGTTTAAGACATTATATTTAAAATACACTCACGGAAAGTAACAAAGAATAAAGTTGAGTAAAGCTGAGTGAAACTGTTTCTTACTATCTGATAGGAATCCAACACCTTTCAGCTATATGAAACACTCTTCCTGTAAAGGTAACTAAAAGCTCATGGTCACTGCTTTCTGGAAGGGTGGGAAGTCTTGTTACATCGCACATGTTGGGAATTTCACCCTAGAGATGTACAATGTAATTTGCAATTTGTTGTTTCAATGTTAAATGCAATAATTATTCCATTAGGGGGTTTCTGGGCCACAGACACAGGTCAGTGACAAGTTGCACACAATGCCACCTGATGCCCATTTTCCTGTCTTTTTCAGAATGGACACCAATCCGCACGAGGCAGTGATTTCTGGCAGCCAGATCGAATGATCTCTTCCCCGTGGGTTCTCCCGTTCCTACTACCTAACTAGGCGCCAAATCCTCCTGTCTTCAGACGTGGGCTTGGCTGTTCTCACTTCCCCCGGCACAACGCCGACACTAGTCACGTGACTGAGCTGTGGGTCTCCTGGCCGTCCCTCTGTGCGGTGCGCCCTCCTGGCGTGGGCAGGTGTCAGCGCAATGTTTCATTTGGGTTTGTGTAAATCATTCAGAATAAAGTGCTATGCTTTTAAATAAATAAATACTATATGTATGTAAATGTATATAGAAACTACACCGTATGAAGTGTGATAATTTTCAAAATCGTTTTCATAGTTCCCAGATTAAAACCAGTCCAAAGGTCAAAAGTCACAAGATAGACACACAACATCACACAATCTTCACAGCTAGTCCTCCTGATCTGAGAGGAGCTGGGTGTCATTTGTCAAGCTCTAAAAGGGTAGAAGCTGCTTTAAAGCAAAGTAAGGCATTTTCAGTGGGAAAGGGATTTGCTTTTTAAAAAACAGGCCTCTCTGACAACATCACAACACCATAAAACATTTAAAATGGAGTCGCACCCGTCTTTTGACAGCGTGAATCTGCACGTGGTGTTTGTGTAATGCAGGAGTCAGGCTGAGACGATTTGCATTCCTTTCCCATCACGACGTATTGCGAAACAGCTCAGCGCGGTCGTGTCTTTTCTGGGGACTGATGTCAGCTCTTGCCAATGTGTCCCAGTGAAAACACCCAGCTGAACTCGAAACAACAGCAGGGCTCCAGAGATCTGCACTCAGCCCAATGTACCGCTGACTGGAAGACCTGAATCTGTACATTCTATCAAAAGTATTTGGGTGCAAACGTTGCGTTCCCATGGGTTATACAGATGGGTGACATATGAAAGGAAAAACCAACCAAAGTGTCTCAGTAAGGTGTTGGGCACCACGAGCCCCAGAACAGCTTCAATGCTCTTGGCACAGATTGTACGAGTCTCTGGACTCTACTGGAGGAATGAACACCATTCTTCCAAAAGATATTCCCTCATTTGGGGTTTTGATGATGGTGGTGGAGAGCGCTGTCTAACACGTCGGTCCAGAATCTCCCATAGGTGTTCAATTGGGTTGAGATCTGGTGATTGTGAAGGCCATAGCATATGATTCACATCATTTTCATACTCATCACACCATTCAGTGACCCTCGTGCCCTGTGGATGGGCCTGTCCCGTTCTCTTGGTGTCCCACACATGCACTCGCCCACTTGTCCAGAACACGAGCCAGTTGAGCGTCTGTGTGACTGAAGCTCCTGCCATTCGTGCCCCAATAATGACCCCTCTTTCAAAGATCCTTTCCTCTTGCCATCCTGATCCAAAATCATGGTCAACTGGGCCTGCTTAGCATTTGTATACATGCCACAGAGCATGAGAGGATGTTAATTGCTTAATTGTATCATGCAGTGCACCTGTTTGGAGGCATCTGCCTTCGTTATGTTCCTCTACAACATTTATTCAGGTTTTTCCTTTAATTTGTCACCCATCTTTATAATATCTCAAGACATGATCAGTTCAATGGTACTGCTGTATGTTATATAGTCTTAATCTTTCCCTCTTGGAAATCAAACTGGATTATTTACAGACTATCTCTCTTGGATAGTTATTATGTTTCAGACCTTTCTAAGTTTTCTGAACCCTGGCTCCCTCTCCTTTGGATACTCAACTGACCGTAGAGACACTTGCCTTGTCAATAACTGGAGCCATGCTCTGTTACATCCTCGTAGACCACACTCCCCATTAAAACCAGTAGCTGGAAAATGCGATTAACCTGGACAGAAAAATGTACTTGATCACGTTAATGGGCTTACAGTCAAATTCAATAATCGTTCCTGAGGTGCAGGTCCCCTATTAGATCTCATTTGCAGAGACCGTACCCCTCTCAGCACAGGGAGGAGTGTCACGCTGCCTACTGTACTCAGCTCTCTTTTAATGGCCGCTGGAAAAGTGCTGTTTCAGCTGCTCGTCACTGTCTTTATGATTTCCACCCGATTGCAATCAACTCCATCAGTCACGCCTGCCCGCAAACACCTCCGTGTTAATAACGGTGCGACGCATAAAAGAGAGACAACTCAGCAAGAAAACAGCCAAAAACAGGGCGCCGGCTTTATATAGCCGCTCATGCAAATAATATACAAACTGTGAGCTATATTCCACAACCGAGGTGCAGGGCGAGACGTTTGATTACCAGCCCAGGTATCTCTTCGAGTGTTTCACAGCTTCCAGACTTCATTAGCAGTGGGTCGGGTGCAGATCTCGGTCCACCCAAAGATGAGACCTTGAATAAGAGTGTCAGAAGCATCCGATTGCAAATGTTGTGCCTACACTGTATCATCAAAAGGAACAAGACGGGTTTGGTTGTGTGAGGGCCCCTTGACTGCCAGAAACTGGCGCCATTCACGGATATTTGGGATAAAAGTCTGTAAATCTGCCAACGCGATGATGAAACCTATCAGACAATGTTGTACAGTGTCTGTTCTAGGGTTGCAACCATTATTTAGGTCAACAGGGAGCCTAAACCCCTTTCAATAAATGGTGAGCTGCTGTCTTTTGGCATCTAAACAGTATATTACATTATATAAGTATATGGGTTGTGTCTTTTAAAAAAAACAGGTAAAAAGTACATACACAAAGTAGTGAGCAGTAGGTAAGGTTCTCAGTTTGCTTAGCGCTGCCTGTTAGGGTTTCCACACACTCTACACAACTCTACACAACTCTACAAAACGTGATCTGTCCATACGCTGGAAACACACTCCTGGGCAATGCTTTTCACAGCCCGGAGTCCGGTGCCAGATACCTATCATCTCTCTCGTCAGGAGGAGCCGGGCAGGAAGCCTGTGCTCACTTTTTCTCCACATCACTGCCTCTGACAAATTTCCTATAGGGTTCATGTCAAACACAGAAAATTGGATGAAGAATTATAGGTCCATATTATAATACAAAGGGGGGCGGCAGCTAACTATTATTTAGCAGTTTCTGTACTAAAGACGGACGGGTATATTGTGTGGCATTTGGAGTAGGTTTATCAGAAGAGAGCGGCTCTCTCATCTGGTTAGGTCTGTGATTTTGCCATAAATGTTTTATTTTTGAACTTGTCACACTTGTGTACATCTGATGTTTGCAGAGTGTTCGTTTGTGTGACAATGGACATACACAATAACTCCAGCTACCTCCAGCTGTAGGACAGAAACCCAAACCAGAAATTAAAAGAGGGGGATTGCTAATTAATGCTAATAGCTTTTCACAAAGTCATTAATATGTGGAGGGAATTATAAACAGATCTGATATTTTGAAAAAAAGGTTTGTGGATTATAGGCCAAATTCATCGTGTCTAATATGATGTAAGATTTGAAATTGAAAATGTTTAACCTCCGAAACAGCAAAACAAATAGAGACACATTCCTTCAGTCACAATGGACATTTCTCTTATTGAAGCTGAATAAAGAGGGTAAATATAGAAACTGAAAGCCATGCCAGGCACCGATTCCTCTTTCTTTTCTTGTATTGTGACTGAATTTCCCGAAAGAGAAAGCCGTGAAGTCATTTTGATCATAATTATGGTGGGTATCAGAAGTATGATTTAGTCATTAATGTCTTGCTGGATATATATCTAAGATTTATATATTAGCATTAAGGTAGCCTATTAGTAATCTACCTCATCCTTCAGGGTCAATGGAGATGAGTAATAATCTTATGCAAATATATTCCAGGGAAGAATTATTTGATTATCTGCAAATCCAGTAGTGCTCTTCATTGGCATCTCCGGGCTAAGACCGAGCTGCAGGAATTTCAAACAGCACTCCCTAAATTATAAGTCAATGGGGAAACCATTTTAAGGTTAATTTGGACAAATTAAAACGTACAAATCTTCGCAGGTTAATCTTACACCTGTTTGTAAATGGATTTTTTTGTTTAATGAACACTTGCTTGTTAATATTGAGATTTATGCAGGTCAACGTCATTGGCTCACAGTGCGTATTTATTCATAAAAAGAGTCAATCACATTTGCTTTTAATCCTACTGACCCCTTGATAATATAATGTGATGCACTGAGAAGAATCTAACTGGTCCTTTGGTCTCATTTCCAAATAGTCTGTCTTGTTGTTATTTCTGTCTTTTTGTTTGAAATGAAACAGTTTGTCAAATAATGATTTTTATATTTGAAATGTGGGTGAGATTGTTACACCCCGTGACAAGTTACTGGACGTATATGTCATTAAAATGAAACAATGTCTCAGTTATGAAGCTTTGTAAATACTATAAACATTAACCAGTGAGAATGATTTAAAGAAAATCTGTTCAAAACAATTCCCACTAAAGAACTAAAAAAAGAAGGAATTCTTCAATTATAGAACACCTCAATTAAATAATCTTGCGTAATGAAAAGAGAGAACCTTTTTCATTCTAATAATAACTATACAAAAAAGGTTTTAAGTCCATATTTCCCATTTAAACAGTAATTTCAAACTTTCCTGGCAGCCACATTCCTGTCCAACAGTAGCTGAGCAGTAAAGTCATCACAGGTGGGGTTTATTTCTCCGAACGCAGGTAGTTCAGTTAATATCTTAATATCAGATGTTTCAGGGAACGTTTCCATGGCCAATTATATTTGCTGACAACCCCGTGGATGATAAGTAAGAAGGTGCAGATTTATGTAAACGTGGCGCGGCAGTATGAATCTCTTCTTGTGTGCGGCAGAATGACTCTTGGGGTTAAAACAATCAAAATACAGAATTCTAACAAACACACACCAGAGAGAAACCAAGCAGCTCAGAAGAATCGAAAGCTTGTCAGCCCACTCACACATTACTGCCACATAGGCCTTTTGTTGTGTTAACTGGTGACTTCAGAAATAACATTGTGTAAACAGCCCATGCTTACCATTTGAATGAGGTTGCATGGGTGTCTTAATTCTTTATTGCTGTTTTTCCATTCCTTGCAAAGCCAAACTTTGGACAGGATCCCGCACCGCATTTGCCTGACTGCTGAACTTGGTTTAACGCAAACACAACGCAATTTTGTCTCCCCCAGACAGGGTTTTATTTTATGTGCGTCTCTGCATTGTGGTTAATCCATTTTCATAGATATCAATCGATTAGATAGCAATACGAGATCGAGCTGAATCGCACAATGTTTTAATTGATGTGTAGTTCCTGTTTGTAGAAAACCTTAATGCACAGCAAGGACATCTCAACAGAAAATGCCAGAACGGCTTTCTCTTCCTTCTCCGGATACCCTTTTAAATAAGATGTTTGTGTCGCCGCTCTTAAGCTTATTAAATAAAACACCACTCTCTCCTCATTACACATTTACCGAGAACATGTTCATATCAGTGCCTAGTTATGTACCGGCTCCAAATAACACTTTATTGTCCTTTAATTAAATATTAATAACAGTGCCATTACACATTCATGCATAATTAATGCTGGTTAAGGAGTGATATTGCACATTAATGTAATTAAACATTAGTAAAGCATTGGTGTAATTTTGTTCTAAAACTAAATACTGCTTTACACAACCGTCTGCAATCCCCGACAACCAGGACGGATTTGGACAGAGAAATGAAACCTCGACACAACGGGCTACACATTCCTCTGCATTTGGACCCGTTTCACTGTTAATTAGTGCGCTATTAAACACAAGGGGTGGGGGGCTGACGAGGTAAGAAAATTGGTTCCACAGACTCGGCTCCTGCAGAGGGAAAATGGCCTGTAACTGATAAATAACAAACCGGAAGAAATGTGCCCACAATGGGACAACTTTTACGTGGATTAGTCAGATCTACATGAGCTCTCTCGACAGCCCCTCGCCCAGATGTGTGGGGCAGAAACAATGTCCCAGCACACTGTCCCTATTGTCTGCGGTTAGAATACCAGGGAGCCGTACCCTCGAGGCCTAGCTAAGTACGGGCATCAGCAACTGTCTTTTTTTTTTAAAGCCCCATAACCTAAGACCTTTCATCTAAAAGGTCAGGGCAACTTATTTCATTGTGAATAAACTAATGCTATTTCAGTCAGCAGTTTCGCTTCCTGTAGGTTTTTTTTTCCGTTTTCGGTTTTAAACGTGCATTTGACGCAGAATTCTAATTGCGGTGTTTTAAATGGTCCCTCCGCGCCGCATTGTTCGTTGTGTTGGTGTGTTTTTCTGCTAACTGGGTCTGTGTGTCTGTCTTATGGCCCCAGGGAAGATGGATTTGAAGGAATTGCTGACACCATCGCAACAAAGAAAAAAGACCATACGCCAAAACTTTCCCTAGAGAAAATCAATATATTTAAATCCAATTTGGTGACTTTATGATAAATCTTTTTATTTGTTAATTATGAATCAGTAGTATGTGGAAAGTAGAATATATTTTGTCCTTCTGTAATACTTTGTTGAATATCTCGTTAACCCTAGCTACAAAAAGCCGACCCATACCCTTTTATTTATACATTAAATAAGAATTACAAGCAATCTTGTGAATATATTTTAATCTAGAGAAAATAACATCCCTGTACCTGAATATGAGATCTTCAGGAGTTTATTTAGGAGTCAGAACAACCCCTTAACAGCTGCTATTTCTACCTGCAGCCCAGCGCATGACAAACACAACTCTGTGTAGCAGGCTTTTCAAGAGCAGCAGAGAGGGGAGGAATACACATTTCCCGAAAGGTAAAAATAAACTCTCCGCGAGGGCATTACTTAACACAGGCCTCTGCCATTAAAATGCAATCGGTGGTCCCTGCTGCAAAAACAAATAAGCGTGATTACCCAACATTGTTATTCTCTAATGGCATAAAGATATCCTGTCATTAAGGGATTCTACAAAACACGACAAAACCAAACAAAGCCTTTTCTAATCATCCGCCGTGTTGGATCAACTGCCTGTCAGCAAAAAAAAGCTGACTGCGCTCCCTCTGACCTGCTTTGATCCCCGTATGGAAGAGGTAGGCGCTTCAGATGGGCCCGATACACAGCCTGCATTGTCTGCAAGAAAACAAGGAGCTTCGGGGCTTTCTCGAGGGGAACCAAGAACCGGCCTCCTCTGTTCGGAGACGCGGTGCCCGGACCGATTCCCCCAGAGAGGTCAAGAGGAGCGGCTTCCCCTTGTGCAAACTCGATCTCTGCTCACTTTCAAAGGAAACTTCCAGTAAACCTGAGACACAAACACTCAGGAGTCCGAACTAAGACTGACAACCTCTCGGAGACAGACCTGTTCCCGAATGGAAAGACATTTCATGGCGTAACTGATCCTCCGCAAAGGCCTGGTCTCACTACAAACGTAAGAATTGTCGCAGAATATTGCGGTCAAGATTTTGAAGAGAGGATTAATCGCACAGGAATAACATCTTGTAGGAACACAAATCTCTTTTCTCTTCACAGTCTAAGTACAGTCAAAGCTACAGCGCATCAGAGAGAGTGTGTCGCAAAGCCAGAACAAACATTTTCACGCTTGAACTTTCTACCCGTTCTCAGGCATCCCCATACGTTACTCAGCATCTCAGAATAACGCGTGGGATAATTACTCAGAAAACTGCGCTTTTTCTACTGCCACATGATTACAGTTTTTGATCCTCGGCGACACTTTCACACCTCCCTTTGCACGCTGCGTTGTGCGATTAGAGTAAGGGGCGTACGCACGGTCCACGCCAGGTGTTCGTACCGCGGCAGACACGGACACACCCCCGGGGCCCGAGAGGTTGTTTTTTCCAATCCCGTCCCTAATTCCCGATTAGTGGTCCTGCACAAACCCAGACAGATAGGCAGCCGAGGATAATGAAAAGGATTCTTTGTGAATCTCTGTCGACACTGTTTGCTAACGACTTTAGTTTTGCTGAAGTGGCTTCTTATTACAGGCGAATTGAATTATGGCTAAACTGGAAATGACAAAGCAGGCTTCTTTTGAATTGACTAACAGGGCTGTGGCGGTTTTGCAGAAAAGTGTAGTATTTGAAGCAGAGAAACCGCATGTTGTCAGGGTCTGATATTCACTGACATCACGTGGCTGAAGGAAAGCCTGTCTCTTGACTTCTAAAGACTGACACGGTTTTACGTTCTACGTTTGTTCAGCGACTCCGACGGCATGAGATGGTTATGCCCCGGGGCGTCCATATTGAAATCCAGGTGTGAGAGAGTGCGACTGTGTTTGGTGTCAGTTACGTCACCTGGGCTCAGCTGACTTAACAGTTATAAACAAGGAGATTAAAAAAAGAAGAGCTCAAGGTGGGCACTGACCCTCTTTAGCAAACGTTCGATAGCAGATGGACTCGAGGCACACCACCTGAAACAATCTCACGGAGACAAGGGCCGTCTGGCCAGGTTTTATCGAGCTTTTCAATTCAATCTCATCTGCCGTGGAAGAAGAGCCCCAGAATGCGAGGGAGACACTCACACACACACACACACACGCACACACACACAGACACACACAAACCAAGCCCCCCCAGTCCCACACTGCTACATCACGGCTGGAGACCACTGGAAATTTAATTCTGCGAGTCCTCCAGCCCCTTGGGGATAAATAATTCCAGGGACAACACAAAGCAGTAAAGTAAAAATGAAATGGCTTGTTTTCCCCTTCGAATAGTTGAGTTTTCTTCTGATAGCCCGTGACTAATCAGTTGTTGTTGAACAGTTAGGATAATGACCTCTCTATTAGTGGTCTCGCCACACAATCACTAAGCCCAGGCTACTGCGAAATGTCCATTTTGGAGCTGACCATCTCAGGTCTCAGATGTCTCAGGTATGGACAGTCTCTCACACAGAGCTTGTTATATTATGGACTTTCAATGGTGTTGTGAGAAACAAACGGGGGATTTATCCACAAACGTTCCTATACACAGCACTTGCGTTGATCAATAGAAACCAGAGCAATCGCTTCTTTAATAGCTTCGCTTGTGAATTATTTTTCTGTCTCCTTTACAGAAATTGTAACTTGTGATTAAATAAAAACATAAATAAAGCTTACCTGGGAAATAGAACTACCCATATTAGATTTCGTCACCATCTTCCCTTAGACAACTGTTAAGCAGTTATTTCACTAGTAATGCCTGCTACACCAAATGTGAAGAACTGACGTCACACATAAGAGATTCATGAACAGAGTTTAGGATTGTACAGGCGGTGGGAAAATCACAGAGGAGAGTACAGGAATTCCAGCTGAGGATTTCTGCAGTAATCGAGGGCACGTTGCTTAGAAAATATTTAATTTACCAGCGCATTCCTCGGTGGAAAGCAGTATTCGTACCTAATATCACAAATAGCTGTTGGTGTTGCATGTTACTTAACGCTTATACTCAGCACTTTTTAGTTGATACACAGAGTCGAGGTTCATCTTTCAAGGGCGGAGATGCAGCACGTGATTCACGGAGGTATAATTGGTGGCAAAATAGTGTCAGAAAACATTTTAATTGAAGAGGGTGGCTGTGGTGTTTCTACGTCACCAATTCACCGAAAAAGTGACAAAACACTTTTTATTTGTCGTGGCTGTTTTGGTGGTGTTGTAGACTTGAGAAGCTGCACTATTTTCCACTGAGGACGAGGCTAAACCCATCTTTATTCCAGCTAATCTTGAGCCATCGAAGGATCATTAATTAAACCTTCTGGCATGATATGACAGATGACCGGTATAGTTTATACGTATTATAAACACAAGCTTCAGGATTGTGTTTCAAGAGAACTTTTTTTAGATTTGGCTCTCCGTAGGTTACATACCTCAATGATTTTTTTAGGACCAATTTGCGCCATGTGTTCAATTGCCTCCCTCGCTCTTATTGAATTATAATCATCCAGTTTCCATGGCAGAAGAACACGCCAAGCGCAGGGAATGTTTTTGCCAAGTGTGTGTAAATCTGCATTAATATTTCAGGGCTGTAGCCGGGGATGTGTGTGTGTGTCATTGAATTCTCTTCGTGTTTTTATTTTTCTTGCACTCCATGGAGATTTGTTGTTAGACAAGACAGTGACACATTGTATATCTTGAAAATATTGACAATTTGAGGAAAATTGTAACACAGTGTCAAGGGGATATACATGGATTACTGAGACACACTGGACTGAGCGTAGCTAGTGTTTAGCCATTGTTTCATTTCCTTTAATTTCCTGTTTCACTTTCATTAATTAGCAACTAAAACATATTAAGTTCAAACTGACAAAATACTTTGAATGTTCATGTGTAAAGTATGAACAGGAACATACATGGTCAACCTATGACAAGGTAGGAGTTGTCATTGTCTACCTCGAAACAATGTAGTGAGTAGCTGAAAAGATTAGATTCAATATTGTGTTAAAGTTTTGC
This sequence comes from Amia ocellicauda, assembly GCF_036373705.1. Classification (NCBI taxonomy): domain Eukaryota; kingdom Metazoa; phylum Chordata; class Actinopteri; order Amiiformes; family Amiidae; genus Amia; species Amia ocellicauda. The sequence continues at coordinate 23,859,522 of NC_089868.1, read as the reverse complement.
GACCATGTTAAAAGGAGTTTGATGTCCCCCTGGAAAGAGTTCAAATGATGGAGATCAAAACAGTTGCTGTTCCTTCAGGAATGCCATTCACAGCCAGGTTCGAGGGGCTGAATGTTTTTAGTCTGAAACAGAAGAGGTTTTATTCATGCTTTCCTCAAAGGTGTTGCCAAAATCCACGCAAACGACTAATTCCATCAGAGCAATGAAACAAGACATAGACGTAAGTGTTAAGCACTGAAAATCGGAGGCGCTTCTTTAGATAAAGAGACAAACAAGCGAGATCAAGTTAATTTACCGTAGGGATTTTGCCCTTGGTCGGACTGTAGTTACACCAGAGTTTTATACCTGTTTCCTTTGGGTTCGACACACCTTCACCACCCCAGCCCAGGGAAATACCGTGGCACACCAGGATATATATTCAGTGTGTTCTGTGGTAGACCACGGTTTATTCAAGGCAGGGTGTCTTGGCAGTGAAGTGAAGTAACACCAAAGCAAACCACTGTCACGTTATAGGAAAACTATAGTAAAACATCCTGGTAAAAACATCCTGCAGCGAATTCACCAGGGTAAACTTGCACAAGGGATGCTGAGTGGTCTCCTTTTGCAGCCTTGTATTATATATTCTTATCATAACTGCCCAGAATAACTCAGGAAGGTGATTAATGTCTGTTTCTGTACATCGCCGGATGGAACAAGGTCCTTACAATGGATGCAGTTAAGGGCGAGAATGAGCTTTCTGTACTGTAGCCATCCGCTCTGTGTTTGACCCTGGGAACTGACCGCTCGAACTCCATAAACTACTTTTACTCTACACTTTAATGGGGCCTGATACACATCAACAACAAACTGCACAAGTAGCAATAAGAGGTGGGGGGGGTCGGCACAAGCACAAAACTCTGCTTTCGCACACGAGTTGAACAACAAATCCTGTAGAGCTTAATGCAGATATATTATGCATAATGTGGGTCATTTTGCATTTAAAAAACAAACATTAATATTCTTTTATTTATGTGTTTTCTGCAAGTGGCATCCGGCATCTGAATTATACGTATTACTCAATACGTTTTGATGGCGAGGGTGGCTTTTCAAATTAGGCAATTAATGCATTAGCCGTCCCGAAATGTGCCATACTCTGTTTATCTATGCAAACTTTCTTTAGCCTGTTGCAACTCTAAATGTCTTGCCGGTTTTACTGGGGCGTATGGTAAAATATACTTAGTAAAAGATTGACAAAGACTGATTTTTCCGCGGCCTACAAAGGATTCCAGCTTTTCGCCATTCAGCACAGCTGCCTAGAATAGACAACACTGGGGCTTTTGTCAAGTGACTCAAACCGAGTGGGTGTGAATACATTAACTCTCCAAACAGAATTATCCTATTCTTTGGGCTTTTTAAATATACTTCGATATGTTTGTGGCCATATTTGGATCATATCCGGCTTGAACTGCGCTGACAAAGGAAGAATGGCCATCATTGAGCTCATAATTAGCCTTGGACTTGTAAGACTAGGATATAGCGCTTGGAAAGCAACACTAAAATGTTGTTTTTTGGCCATGACAAAGAGCTTCTTAATTGTGAGTGGACATATTTAATGCCTGACTCATGTCTAGAGGTCTTTGCTGTAGTCCATAAACCTTAAGCTTTTGTGTTTATTCATTTTAATCAAATCTAATGGGTAACTTATGGTTTGAGGGCAGGCGAGAGGATGAATGGCTTCGGCAGAGCCCATATTATGCAGCAATGTTTTCCAGGACAGAAGGGACTGTTTTATAATTGTCATAAACCCTTCCTTTTGTATTGCATTATTCAAATGGGCATCTTTTAAAAGACTTTCAATTCTGTGCTTTGAAAGACGGAGGCTATTACACATAAAGGCCAAATTATTATGGAAAGCCACTGTTCTTTAAATGACTCTTGTAAAGTGGTCTTCTTATTTTTTAACTGTTTGTATAACTTAATGAAGGTATGAAACAAGGAAAACTGAGAACCAAGGAGGGAAAAGGTTTCTTGTGTATTTGGATTTGATTACATTAAAATATGATTTGTATCAATATAGTCTCATCCTGCCACTGATTTTGTATTCATGTTTACAAATTGTGTTTCTAAACGGCATCACTTGGAATGAACATGATTTTTATGCCTGGTTAGAGACACATGTCAAAGTGACAACCATCCCACCAGTTCGAACGCAGACATCTGACACCACAATGCAGCGAACGAAGATCAATAATTGATGTGGATGTCTTCCACACCCAACACATAAGGGAAATCGTGGCTGTATTATACATACAGGGGCAACAAACACACATCCACACGTCAATAGCAACTTGAACACAACAGAAAGAAAGATAATTGTACCTCCAGTGATTAAACGTGCACAAACAGTGGACAGGATGCAGGTGTGATTATTGTGTCGGCCAGGACCGCACATTGATTGCCAATTGACTCCTCTGACATGCATATTAACTGTATGATTTGTGGCACGCCGTATCATTATGTATCTGTGCATGTGTGTAATTGCCTGCCACTGGTGGAGAAAATGATGCAAAATGCCACAGCAGTTTTCTGAACTCTGAAAAGTACCTAAGCTATATTATTATTATTATTTGATTAGTATTATTTGCATAATTAAAGAGCATAATATCCACAAAGCTGCACCTGGTTTCCTCTCTATCTGTGATGCAAGGGAGGAAGATGCAGGGATACGAATGCTCAAGGTGACACAGAGACTCAGCGGCTCAGCGAGGATTCAAACCACAAGCACGGCCCTCTCCTCTAACCAGCAGACCATAATGTTTCCTTATTAGAAGCCGGCAATGCCTTCTCTTCGGCAGGCTGCGGCACGGTGTCAGGGTTAATCACGGGCGTGATGGAGGCGAGCTCGCGGTGCTCGCAGATCTATACACAAATTAGTTCATTGACAAGCTGCTAAAAACTCTGGAGGTAGAATTGTGCAGGAGCCCTGCTGCCGGGCGGCTCAAACGCTGCCTCTTAGAGAACGCCACACAGAGACGAATTACCGGCGGAAGTGAAAGCTCAAATTCAATAAGATATCCTTAGATTAAACATGTAAAAACACGGATGCATCCCTTGCCACAAAATATCCCTCCCTCCCTGTCTTTTTTTTTTTTTCTTTTTTAAGAATTACAACCAGTGACGCCTGGCAATGAAATAGATTTGGGAGGGAAGTATTATTTAGAGATCAAGGTGTGCGATCATTCGTTTTCTTTCTCCACAACTGGGCATAATAACAGTACAATTGTGTACAGAATAAATGCATTACCCGGCAAGCAGAGATCCCTCATCATAACCCCATATAAAACCCTGTGCTGAGCTGCAGGGAGCGAAATGGAATATCTATTGTCTAAAAAGGGGTTAAGTACTAAGGTTACCCATCCAAGGAGCATAAAATGAAGGCTCTCAGTTTGATGGACACCGGCACCCAGATCCCTGATGTCCCAAAATATTAGGTTTCTCTTCTAATAATGTTGGAAATATTGCCTACTGTCATGATTAATCTTAGCAGCCGCTTACCCTGATTGCAGGTGACATGGTCACAGCACAGTGCCTGTGTTAGTTTCCACACACCGTCAAGTCTGCTACAAGCGCAGGGTGAAGAGGAGAGAACTGTGATACCAGGTTTCCTAGCGACTAATAGATTGTGACAAGGGAGAAGGAAACCTTTATTTTAATTCAAAAAACAAAAGCCAAATAGCAAAACTTATGTACGTGCCTAACTTTTCTTCTCTCTCTCTCTGTCTCTCTCGCTCTGTTTTTATTTTTTTTGGGTTCATCATGTAGAAAACAACGTTCACTCTGCTGGCTGCCAGGCTAACAATACTTGGCGGCCGCTGAGAGAAAGTGGAGGTATTTGCAGATGTGGAGGCAGGCACAAAAACATTTGTCAAATCAAAGGCTTGAATTATTACACAGAGTTCACGAAGTTTCGCAAGGCACTTAGACGCGTCATTGTCCCGGACCTGGAACAAGCCGCTCTTTCTTCGGGGTGAAAAACAACCTAGCGATTCTCATAATCAAATCTGTTTCTTCCAGCAGGCCTTCCCCTGTTTGGGGAATTCTTCGCATTGGCCATGGTCAGGGCGCTCTGTTTGGTCCAACAATGGCAACATTGATTTTAGCGCCCGGAGAATTTGGGTTGAGCTGAGCAAACTGAGCCGGGAAAGAAAATCTCCCTTGCCTACAAAGAGGGAGCCAGTGTCCCAACGCAAACTCGTTGTTCCGCCCCATCTCGCACGGTCCCTGTTCGATTTGATCCTTTCGGTCAACGTTATTGAAAGCCATCCATCAGAAGATTTACGCTGCATCCTTGCCGCCAAATAGTCACTTCCTTCCTCCACTCTTTTAATTTCACCCGTTCTTCTTCCCCCTTTCTACAGCGCGATCGGCACAGATAATTTGCCCCTGTTGTGCTTTAACAATCGTGCCTTGTTTATGGAGTTGCATTTAAGACGAGACGAGTATTTGGAAACTGATGTGGCATTGATGTGGGGTTGCCATGGGTTGCAACCGTCGCGTAGAGTCATGACCTTCCTGTTTTGCCACATAGTAACTTATTGAGATGATACAAATTACTCTGATTCTTTATCTACCAGTTTAGCTGCTGGTAGTGGGCAGGGGTCAAATGGTCTCTTTTCATGAGACAGCTTTTGAAGTAGCTGCTACCACAGGGAGCAACTAGCCGCGATGGGATGGCCGACCGTTCCCCCCCGCTCCGCCACATACTGAGTCAGGGGAGGGGGACGGCACCAGAGACAATGGCCTGGCTTCCTCCCCCCACACACCGAACACGGACATCAAAAGAAAGCCTCCTTGTCAGTTTGCTCTTGTGGCCAGTGCTGGACATGGTTTTCCAGATGGGAATAAATGTTTTATTTGGGGGGACACGTCTGGAGGCCTCCTGGCCCCTCGTTCTGCCGAAGACGGAATGGGAGAGAACAGAACGGATAAATACAGCGGTTTTATTAAGACACAGAAATTCGAATTAAAATAAGTGGCAGGTAATTCACATTTAGTTAATGTGTTAGCAACAATGTATCCACTCTGCACACATGTATTCCTATTCCACACATACTGACAATATTAATTACTTTAATGCACAGACAAAAGTTAAGTCAGCTTCTCTGTTTACATATTTCTGAATGACACTGTGTTACAAAACCTTCCACTATATTATCTGCTGATGTAAACTAACAATGAGGTTATTTGCAACTAATCACGAGCTGCAATGAATGAAGCACAGACGATTTTTAAGCATTTAAAAAAAAAAAAGTCTGTGTCATAATAGCCAGGCATAACGATATCCCATCACCTAAAACATGGATGAATGTCCTCCTTCACATTTACATAGTTTTAGTGCGAAATTTAATTTGTTGACAATTGATATGGATCACCCTAAATGTCTTTTAATTGATAACAGCACGGGAGCGATGAACTTTAAATAGACATTCTAATTATTGGATAAAAAGCAGGGGCTTTTTTGGAAATGTTATGGCATTTGGAAACAGATTAATAGAGCAGTAAGGGGACGGCCACCCTGCAGCTAAATGACATTAAACACAGTTATCAGCAGAATCCTGAAGGGAGCAAAGCCACTCGTCACAGCAGCCGGGGCCTGGACACACTGCGGGGCTGGCAGTAATCTAGGAATACATTACTTTATTTAATCGGGACTCGCTTTGGTGTCATACCGTACGAGTGAAATGTGGCTACTACAGGCGGGCCATGCAAGTGGTTCCCGAAGACAAATGATTCTCGAAGAGGGACCCAAAGAATATTCTTCTGGGGGACAACCACCCAGAACCACACACAACTAAGCGAACCAGAGAAGGGTATCGTTTTATATGAGATGAGTGTGTTTGGCCTTCAATTGCCAATAATCTCCAATAATACTTTTTTGAATTCAAGCAGTGAAACGGGGAACACTATAACAGTGAAGATGGTTTCTTTTCGAGACACTGATTGTACACAACAGCCACCCCAGGGCTACGGCCTTCATCTTCTGCTCTTTGAGGGACAGTCTGGCTGAGCACCATTTCTGGATTGTTTAGTTTGCATGCTGAAGGGATAGGGAAGTTCACAGAGATCCCTCTGAATGGCGCAAGTTGTGTCCCCCCCAGCCTTCCACTTGGCATCCACACCAGAGGGCCATTTTGCTTTGCTTTGCCTTTCAATGAGCTGGTGTTATGGAGCTTTAATCCCATTACCTCATACCACCCACGGGGGGCTTCTCAAACAGCAGTGCACCAGACAGCATGGCAGCATGCGAAATGATGAAACTCAAACACCATCGCAGCCAGCGATGTACATTCCCCCCGTCACCAGCAGTAGCAGCTCGGAGATGGATCTTGATGGATCTGGTCCATTGTGAATGTAGGGGGACAACTGGTTCGTTTTTGTTGATAGATGAGGCACGAGTATTTAAATCAAGCCCAGCCACAACATCCTACAGACAAAAGGTCCATGGCACTAGACCTAAATCTAAATCTAAAGAAAAGGTTTCAGAGCAGCAGCATCCCTGGGAGGTAAGCCTGTCACCTACAGGGTTGGATCTTTTTCCTAATCCCTTTAGTGTCTGAGTGCTATTCATCCAGCGATGTCATGAGGTGGAGCACAGAGACACAATAAGGGCTTACTGGGCCCGACGGTCTGGGGTCTCATTTAAAGGACAGCGGCAGTCCGCGGTCACAAAAAGCGCCAGAGCCCTCGGCACACTTTGGCACAAAAGGGCCGCTGTGGTGCCAAGCAGAATAGCAGGCACGGCTCGTTAGCTCGCAATGGAGGTGTGATGTCAGAGTTATGAGGCGAAGCAGGCGCTCTTCTCCCGGGCAGTGATCTCGAACACCGACACGACTGCCGCCAAGACCCTCAGATATGTGCCATCTAATGCCTGAACTTCAGCTTCCTCACGAAACACAGGGCGGCAATTCAAAAGTTGGAGGACGTGTCAGAGTTTTTACTGGAACTCAAAATGCGACAAAATGAATGCCTATCAATCTGATCACGAGAAAAGGTGCACCGAAGAAAAAACGATAAGAATGGTTTGACCAGTTGTCTCCTACACCTAATTAACACTGCATGCTGATGTTGAGGAAGAGATTTCAGTGGATTTATTGAGATACATACTAGGATACACAGAGAGTAGGATTAGTGACCGTGACACAAGGTTTCTCCCTACTCTCCATAAACAGGCAGGTTATATATTTGTCTTTCTGAAGATGACATACTTTGAAGGAATTGAAGTCTTAGGATCCATTTTTAATGCAACATATCTGTATTCGTTTTCCAAGAAATGCCCAACAAGCAAGATATATTATCATAAACTGAGTTTTGATTTAATTTATAAAACAAAAAAATGCAGGTTGCTACGCTTTCCCTAGATTAATGGCAATATAGCAGTGTGTTATAATTGGACATTAAATGCAACTCAGAGTCCAGAGTTCAAGCGAGACACAGCCCAGCGCCACACACAGCTCCGATGAACACCGCCATATAATATTTGTGCATTCCTGTGACCTCTATCTCTGTAAACTATTGCACGGTAATGAAAATTGAGTGTTTGCTTGCCTTCAAAGATACGTGAGGTTCAAATCTGCTTATATTATCTTATAACAACACAAGCTGTGTAATAGAGAATTATGTGTGTTTTGAGCTCGGCTCTGTTGCCTATAAACAAAGACCAGAATCGTGTTGTTCCCCCAATAGGAATTTAATCAGAAACAGTTTTTATGACCAGCGCACACAAATTAAATGCACGTTTCGTTCGTTAATTAAACAACCGCGAGTGTAAATATTATTCTGTTCCCTAAATTTTTAACTCATATTATAATTTAAACAGCGCATGATGCAGACCGTGTGAACCAGCAGTTATGCTTTGTTGTGCTGTATAAATGAATTTAGTCAATCCTTTATAGCTTCAAAATATTTATCTTTCTCGGCAGAGGTTAAAAAACATTGGAGCCAAAAATATTTCAAAAAAGATCTCGGAACCTAACGAGCAAAACCATGACTTGGAGGTTTCTGGCGGCTTTATAGATTAGGAAAAAGTGCTCCTTGATTGCAGGGTATAAGTCAAACAAGTCATACATTTTCATTATACCTTCAGAAGTATCACCACGAACTAAAACTGGGATTTTCCGAACCAGTTACGAGTTTGAATGATACATAAACATGTTAAATTAAAACCAACAGTCAAGTTTTATACAAATCTGAAAATACAAGCACTGTGTAGATTTGAGTTGGTTTAACTGGTTACTATTATTTATTTTTTATGTATTGAAACTTATTTACTTAATCATACTCACTGTTTGAATTACTACTTATAATAAATAATGTATGTATATTAATTGATATTATATTTAAATTAATGATTCTTATTTATCTATTTCATTATAATGTATTAATTTAATTACTAGAATGATGTTTAATTGATCTATATATTTTATTGTTATGTACGTAATTATCTATAAATCTACATTTCCTTGATTTTTTACATATTGCCTGTGTCGTGCATGCTTCGGCAATGCCAAAGAAAGGGGTCATGCCGATAAAGCTCAATTTGAATTTGAAAGTCATCACGGCACAAGGAAATCCAATAGTAGAGAGTCCTGTGTAGTCATGTGACTTGCAATGGCGATGATGCCAACATGTCAAAGTTGTCCTCTTGCATTGTGTGTGTTACCTTTGAGATGATTCTCAGTGATGCTACCCGGTGTCGTCAAAAAAGACACAAGACATAATTTTCTAATGCCCCCGTCTGCCCGCGCTAACGACTAAGTGTAATCGCCCCCCATGCCCTGGGTGTCAAACAAAAACGGCAGCGCAGAGATGTGACAGGAGAGGAGCAGCTGGGAAGAGCAGGTGATCCTAATAGCTTAGGAATTACAGACTCTCCTCTCGTCCCTGATTACAACACGTTTAATGTTGTGAGAGGTAAACAGCGAGCGAGGAAACCGAGAAGCACTTCTCAAATCTCTTTAAAAACATTCAAAGTCTTATCATCAAATATAAATATTTTAAAAGCAGGTTCAAAAATTCCAAAATTCAATGGAGATCTTGTAAGCCAACACAATAAATGACACCTCCTCACAGTGGGAATGGTGGATCGTGCTCCAGAGATCTCGGGGGTCTTTGGAGAGACAGAACAAGAGCAAAGTAAACAGACAGGGGCTTTGTCAATAGCAAGTGTCATGTTAATGATGCGCTTCGGCCCTTGTGTCTGATCCACAACAAGTACACTCACACGTCCAAGACACTTAAAGGCAATTCTGCGAGTGATTTAAACATCAAATTACTTACAATTCAATTACTAATTCTATTATAAATCTCTATGAAAATATTCTTGCTTGGATTAATTCTAACCGTTAAACCACTGGTAAATTTGTTGGTTCATTGTGTGCAGGCAAATTCTATGCCCACTGTTCACATAATAAATTAATAAATATACAAAAAACTATGTGTAAAAACCGAAACAGAAAAGCAAAAGATTAGGTATCTGTTGAAAATAAGATTATCTTACATTGGTGGGTTTTAGGTGTAATGTATTTATTTTTATACGTATGTACGCAAATTTTCTTAAATGCATTGCGTTTAGTGTAAAATCCTAGATTCAGATTATCTTCCTCTCCACATCTACATAACACTGCCTACACAACGACACACTGTACGTGTCTGGGGCGGCCTGTGCGCGTCGCTGGCCATCATCGCCGTGCTCCCCCGTTATGACAGCTGAGGAGATGTCGAATGCCTCCTTTTTAACTGTTTACAAATTGTTTTCCCAAGCTCGAGCTGCCAAACAAAAGAGTTTGGCCTGGCTGTTGATCCTCTTGACATGTCTCCTTATGGTGTTGCACATGTCGGCCATTAATACACAAATTAAAATTCACCCCGGGTCCGGTGCTCAGCTGGCCCGATTGTGTTGGCGGCGGGATGGCTTTTGCAGAAAGGGTCTGGGTGTCTGTCATCCTCCCCTAACCTTGTCTTTGTCAAAGGGACACAAAAGGCAGCGCTGCTAGGAGCCTCACGCCGCTGATTAGTGTGAGTGACAAAGTGGAGCAGCGAGTCCACTCGGGCCTTCATAATAAATCTATCAAAGAGTAATAGAATTCCATCAATCCCGGCTCGTCCCTGAGGGTCACGGTGCGCGATGAGCAGCCCGCTCCTGTGGGATTGTACAACTGTTATTATTCAATTACGCTCTTTTCTTCCCAGTTAAAAGACCATGATATCATTATCACTTAATGAATATATATAATTGGATCTGGACTCTTCCTTGTGGCTGATGAATACCGTTCACTATTCATTCAGCGCCGGCTCGTCTTCCAGGCATTTATTATAGACTTTTAGCTGGAAATGATGATGACAGAGGGAATTTAGAATTAGCTCAGTGTTCATTCGATGCTTAGTTAAACACAAAGGATAATAAAAATGAAATTCTGAGAGAAGGCCGGGGGCTGTGTTACCTCGAGCTTCTTAGTGCCTTGTGTGGACCTGGAAAACACATACACAGTGGCCCCTGAATCAGCCACACGTCAAGGTAGGCAGGTAAATAAAAATTAGTCTGACAGTGGAAATACAGCATTTTTTATTTAACAGTTTTGTGGCAGGGGTTGCTCAGTTTCTATCAACATTTGTATTGCTGTTGATCAGTGCATTCTCTATTTTAATTCACACTATAAAGACAACATCAATATCAACTTGGGAACTCACGTAACTCCCCAAAAGAAAGAACCACCGAATTCCACAAATTAATTCAGCGATTCGCAAACTACGCTTTAGAGCGATGTATTCCGATGTTCTTAAAGAGAAACAGAGAGACACCGAGCAGCACTTCAAACACAACATTGATGCGGGGCTAATTTTATTCATTAGGAGTTCCCGAGTGAGAGACACAGCCAGGGTTGTGTTGCCTCTTAAACTCGGATCGTATCCTCCCATCGGCAAGCCGCGGAAACTGACCCTCCCATTCACATTGTTGGGAGCAAATGTAGCATACCAACCTTTAGATGGGTCCTGAACAGACACAGTCATTAATCCTCGTTAGGCCATGCTTTTGGCAATGTGGAGAGGTCCATTCCAGATGCTACCCACAGAGCCACTCCAGGCGGCGAGAGGGGATCTCGCGCAGTGGCACCTCGAGCCGTCCATACATCACTTCAAATTAAATTTACATTAAGTGCTACTCCATCAGAGCCGCGGAGAACCTGACATCATTAGAAAATGCATGACGATAATCCATTAAATCCTATTATACACATGTCTCTGGATTTTACTAAAGTTCATGCATACCTAAGTGCAAGTTTATGTTAAAAATTAAAGACTCTTTTACTAGAACAAAAGACTTTATGAACTGTTGATTTTGAAAGGGCTTTATTACGCCACGCCGCCATTTCGTCAAGGCAGACAGCTTCTCCCCCTTTCGTCTGCTCCTGCTATTTTTTGGGGGGGTGTCGTCGTTTTTCTCCCCTTATTTTTAATATTAATGCAACTCCTTTTCAGATCTGTCCCGAGCTTCGTCACTCTGAGATCCTGATATTCTCTCCGAGGCGCCGGCGAACTCTTCAACCTAATCAAATGTTATCCGATGAAACGCAGAGGCACATATTGTCTCCTTTCGCAATTAAGAAAATATTTGCAAACAGCGTCCAAAAGCAGCCCATGTGAAGAGGCATTGTAAAATCACCAGAGTGAGCAACTCGCCGTTTAATTGCTTCATTATCGCACACGCTAATCCCTCTCCAATTTTACAGTTTCATTTCCCTTCTAATTTGTTTAAGTCCCCCTTCATCTCTTTGCGGCGCTGTTAGTGTTTTCTTCACAATTGTTGGTGGTGTTTAATGTTGCTCTCTGCTACACTTGGTTTATAAACCATTTGTAGCTAAAAAAATATGTTTTCTATTTTTTTACGATGAAAAATTGCAGATTCTGCTGCAGAGATTAATTTGTCACTTGTGGTGATGTTTAAATAATAGTTTTGAATGTTAATATCATAAACATAATTCAGCACAATTGCTTTTGTGATAAAACAAGGTCTATTTTTGTTAAACATGTATTTTTAGTCTAACACCACATTTGTTGCCTATTTTGGAAATATTAGCCACAAATTAGTGACTCATCTTTTTAGTGCAGCAGCGACTCAACTAAACGCCTACATTTTCATCCACAATTACACAATAAACTAGGCCAATAACAAGCCCAAAATCCAGACAATGAAACAAATCAGCTACCAAGGGTGACTTTGACTCTAAACATACCAACATATCACAAATCATCTACAAGGCCCTCGCAAATTAAATAACTAACAACAGCTCCGTGTCAGTGCATCAGACAGCAATTTGTTTTTAAACATAACCCTATTCAATGTCATCAGTATAGGTTTATTTAAAAAATAAAAGCATGCATGCCATGGGCCCATCAGCTGCCCACCAAGCTATTCCTGCTAACACATTTAGTCAAATACTCAGAGAAGTGAATGCACTTGATCCATTAACATATAAATGACTTAGAATGGGGCTATTGATTAATTGCCAAAATGCCAACAAACTCTTAGTAACTTCCCCGCCTAAAGAATAATTAATCTTAAGAATCTGTAATATAATATAGACATGTTGTTTTGTTCTCTGCATCCAGTTGGATAAAGTTGCCCCACACACACACAAACACACAACTTTTGCGCAGACTAGCATGTCCTGAAAGACCGATTAAGGATGTCCAACCAGCACAAACATTCAGTGGCTTCCCACCTCATCTATTGGTAAGCTATTCTGATATTTTATCCCCATAGAAAATTGCAGAGAAGCATCTGTATTTAACCAGCTAGACTCACATCATTCTCCTCATTAAGGATATAATTACACACAACAAAATCCCTGTCAGTGGCTGCATAAGTCACAGGCTGATTGACTAACAAACCGAGATTCATTAGGTTTGTCCTCTTTGACTCCACATCACCAGAGACACGGAGTAATACCCCAAGGCAAGCCGTGAAAAAGAGACTGTTCTTCAGTAGAGTTATATTTTCTCAGGGAGATCAATCGGGCTCTGGGGGTGGGGGTGGGGGTGTGGGGGTTATAAGTGAAATGCAGATATCTGCCACACATCCAAAAAACTAATTATTGCAATCATGCCTGGAGAAAGTTTGTAGAAGAGAAATGAAGGGGACCTTCTCCACAGGATGAAGATGCCAGAAAACAAACCAGGCATGTCTCAGCAGAGCGGGCACCTAAAAAAGCAGACCGAAAAATGAAGCATTTTGTTTGACATTGTCCCATTTTTCACCCAGGAAAGTGATCTGAGGACCGACCAAACTCATTTCGAATACACCAGCCGCAGCCATTAGATGGAGATGACTTTAATCTCCTCCAAGCACAGACCGGGAGGTGAGAGGCTTCATATCCAATTGCCATTCCCCTGCACCCTCCTGCCCTTTGTTTTGCTTTTTCAATTTTCTCTTAATGCATTTCCCCGTCCGGGCTGCAGACTGGACACTCTCCCCTTTACATCTGGAAGTCTCATTCAGGCGGCATTGAAATGCATGGCCTCCCAAATCTTTATCAGATTTTATTTAGTCACTCAGTGATTCGCTGTCATACAAAACATAAATCCGGCGTGGGTTGCCATAGAGGAAAATAAGGGTAAATATCCTAAACATGCAGAGTCTGAGAAGATGTGCATATAAAGGGGGGAACAGAATATGTTTGGCAATGCAAAAAAAAACAACATTTCTTAAACGAATGTATTGTCAAAACACACTATTTTAATGAATGCGTTTTTATCCATACAGTAACTGTTGATAGGTTGCTTTTTTAATTATATTTGTCAACTACATGCAGCGGATTTTCCCTCAGTGTGTTTTAGGACATCCATGTCAATAACGAGATATCGGAAAGACGTTCTTTCCGAGGTGATATTCATACCAATAAACGTCCATCCCCGTTGAGCAGCCTTGACTGCCACAATCACGTGCGCTGGAGTCGGGGAAAAAAATCACTACACCATCATTTATTTTGATCTTTTTAGGAAAACACAGAAAGAGGTTCCCTGGGACATATTGGAGACATAGATCAATATCTATTTGGTGACCTAACCTCTGTGTAAATCAGCAGGTTATCTCAAAAATTCAAGAGCCATTTTATCCCCCTTGACCTCGTCCCCTGACATGGCGCGGGCTACCGGCTCACTCCTGAGGGCATTGTTTCCAACACCATTAAAACAGAGCCGAGAAGTTGTTCCACACTTGTCAAAATGTTGATGGCACCAGACCTCTGCCGACGGTTGTGTCCGCGGCCTTTTCTCACACGGAGCATTGTTACACGGGGGCCACACAGCTGCGTACAACCCATAATTGAACCCTGTTTTAGACACGGACGGGTTGAAGTAATTCCATACTCCCCACAACATCCTGCGTTATTAATACGGTGTTGAGCAGTGTTGAGATATTGGCGATAATAATAAAACAAAGCATCTGTATTGCTCTTCTGGAAGGGGTCAGAGGTCACTACACGATGCCCAATCTCCATATCCAGAAAGTTTAAACCCCAAAAAGTCAAGTCTAACCTTTAACACAACTAGAGTATTTCTATCGAACATCAAAGTTGAGTTAATAAATTCCTTGTGCGAGTAGCACTCTTGTGTAAACGCCATAAAAACATTTTTTCACCCCACAATGTTTGTGTCTCGGATGAGTGTCAAGAGAAGGACGAATCTCCTACCTTCCTCCGTCTCTCACGCGCTTTCTAGGGCAGCCCTCCTGGAAAGACAAAGTGAAATAATTAATAACTGCTTTTAATTAATTCCATCCGGGAGGGAGGCGAACAGGTAAAGTGAGTCGGACGGAGTTAATAAAGTCTTCATCTCACTAAACTGTACATCCAGAGCAAGAAAAGGTCATTATCTCTGAACAGGTTAAATCATTGGTTAATTAGGACTTTCAGCTCTGGCCACTTCAGTTGCAGTGAGGATTTAAAGCCTATTTTGCTGCCAGGGTACTTGTGTCGAGCAGGGATAGCACTGTGTATTTCTCCAATACATTTTAAAGTGCTTCAATTGTGTGTATAAAACACAGAAAGTACACATTTTATGGTCAGACCCCTGTGCTTGGGAATGAGGTTAATGCTCTCAGTTAAGACTGTGGCACCACACGATCATGAATAAACCGGATGTGCCAAAATTAGTTGGCAAACAAGCAAACGCCAGTCCTGCCCTGTTCACTTTAGCAGTTAGAAATTGTGTCTTCGAGCCAGAGTTGTTCTTCCCAGCCCTGTGTCCACCTATCCTTCATGTCCGCGGCCATCATCCATTCTGAGTGCACCTCTCAATCCCACCCCGGGAGCTTCACCCTCAGAAACAAATGATCGGGCTGGAAAACAGAAAGCCTTCGGTGCAGACAGGCGCTTTACACTGTGACTCTGTCTCTCCTCTTCCCACATGCAGTGTTTTTAAAACAGACCAATTATAATGATATGGCAGCAGTATTGATATGATCTAGCGTGGATGAAGTATCGATGAGATCTAGTATTTTTGCTGGAGCACTTGTCTGTTTGGTGACATTAGAGTGCTTAGGGTGAAGTTGTTGTTGTTGTTGTTGTTTTAATTGCATGTGGAACCGTAACATTAGTCGAGAGGTGTGAACAGGAAAAGTTGTTCCCAGATGTGTTTAACTACCAGGAATGCTGGAGAAACTGTATGCATCGTTAGCACATGGTTGGCTGGATGTTAGGTGCAGCAAAACCCCAAATTCACACCTGCTTTCACAGGTAATTCACACCTGCTTCCACTGGAAAGCGCCACCTTCCTAAAATGGCCACCTGGAGGTTTTTATTCTTACAGAGAAAATAATACAAAAGACTTGAATCAAAAACAAACTCCTCAAGAATACAAACAACAATCATTTTTTGACAAATGCCGGAGATCACTGACAACAAATTTAACTTGGCATTAAAGGGCAATCCTTACGTGACCCGCTGGTGAGAGCCAGCTCTTTGCACTCAAACTACAAACTCCAGTGACCAGAATGAACTTGGTTATTGTCCCCCACAGTACACAGGATTTCTGCAGTAACGCAATGCAAACGCATCCCGTTTTTTCCCTGTGAACCGTTCAGATAGTTCAATGATTAACACAATGCCGGCCTGAGGAAGTATATCCGTCGCTTTTGATGGCTTTGTTGGTGTTGAGAGGGATTAAGGGGACATAGGCTTTTCCAGCTGGGAGTTTCGACACGGACGGGACACAGTGAGGAGTCAGTGACGACAAAGGATGCTATTGTCCAGACACTCGATGAGACAATGTTTAGTAGTATTTACCATTGACACTTGTATTTGTCCTGATGCAGTTTATTTATGATTTAAAACAACAGAAAACAAGATTAACAATGTAGAACTACACGTTTTCTGTCCACATATTAAGTTAGAACATGTATACATTTCTATAGTGCAAAACATGTGGTTGTGTCTTCTGAGGTTCAAAATTACTAATGGTTGTTAGAAAATGCTGTCAATACTGCAAAAATGTATTTTTAAAACCAGATCTCCGGAGACAAGAACTTCAGAGCACACAGATAATATTGTTGTCACTGTGAGCTGCAACACGTCACGTTTCCAAAACGTAAACACACACACAACACACACAGAGCTGCGTGTTGAGTGCTGAGGATTGTATGTGCTGCTGAGTGTGGGCGATTTTCTATTCTTCATGATAAACCAATGATAAAGTCACTCTCATGTGAGCTATGAGGAAGGCAACACACATCACTAGAAGCACAGACTGTGGGCACGAAGCACGGTTTTCACTTAAGTCACTGAAACCTTTCATTCTTCACCACAAAGCCACAGACCCACTCGTGCCACTGCCGATCAACTCCAGCCTCAGCTCCGGCCTCAGCCACGCAGGACAGAGACCTGCCCCTGCCACCCCAGGAAATGATTTCAGGCTGCCGTGATTGACCATTCAGATCTTGTGTAACCTGTCATCACCCCCCACTGAAATATGATTAAGGATACAGGACTAGGAAACACTTTCAACTCTGAGGAACTGCGAGAGCGAGGGAAGATGCTCCTGCTGTCGGATTGTGCAGATCCGTTTGCCAGTAAAGCCACAGAACTGAAATTGCATTGTGTGGTTTTGTTGTTGTTGTTTGTATTGCTGTGACAAGGAATAGCGTTTTTCTTTCTGCATAACAACCTCTGAAACTCAAATGTCTAGACCAGGAGTGAGACAGAGACACTAAAATGAGTTTAACCCCCTTTGAGTCATAAAAACTTCCACGTAAAGAAACTAGAACACACTAATAGGCAAACTGTGGTAAAATCTTTATTTAATAACACTAAAATCCTAAAATAAACTTATATAAAAGAAGCAATCTCATTAATTGGATCTCATCTCCATCAAACATCATTCTGTTAATTACGTTATAAGCTAGTATGACATGGGTCAATTATTGTTTTAAAGTTCAAGCTTTGACCGTCCACTTTTACAGCCAGAATGAATACATCAATGACATTTACTATTTTTAGGCAGACTATAAATTGTTGCTCCGAGCAGTGTTGAATGTTATTGCGTTAAGCAGCGTTGATTTGTGTTGCTGCAGTAGGGAATTAAGTTAGGACTGCTTGGCTATCGATAAGGAGTTCAACATCACAGCCAGAATTCAGAACAAAATGGCTCAAATTGGAAAGCATAATTATTTGCATGTGATGTGGTGCAAGTTTCACTGAAGGCAATTCTTAATGTAATTAAACAAAAATCTTGTTTTAAGCACTTTGTAGAAGCCTGTAAGATATCCGATGGTTTATTCAGGGGGATAATATGATTGTGTAGAGAATGTGCGTTTTACTGGAGCTTTCTCTTTCACACATATTCAATTTTTCCTTCTATTTGTGGACCACAGGATAATTTTCTAGCTGGGCTTAAAAGACACCTAATACAGCAGGTGTTCCTTCACTGTAGTCACTGTCCCGACGAAGAACAAAGTAATAGATTATACATTATACTTATTGTGTAAGTAACATTTCTATCACAGATCTCATGAGAAGTTCTTGATTTTTCATGAGTTGTAAAAGGGGTATTTGTTGCCAAAGATAAATTCGCATAAATGCGTATCTTATTTAAGCATTTTTCATTTCAATACATTAGAGCTTTGAGCAACCACTTTTTACCTTATAATGTCCTATTTTTTGTTTGTTTGTTTTTCTTTCATCCTTTCTTCCCCCCATGCCTTCATCATAATGTATCTGCAGAACCCATATTTTAAATTAACTCGGTCTGTATATTATAGTTATTTTACTTAGTTCTCAGCCCCATTCATTGCTGGAGTATCCGCCCAATACACATGACTTTGTGCCTATAAATTAAAATTCTGTGCAGCATAAAATTGTAAAGAAAATACTAAAAAAGAGGAAAGTGGTGATGAGGCGGTTATATAAATACACAGACTTCAAAGTGCATCATGGCTTTTCTCATCCATTTCACAGAGATATCAGATCAATGTGAAAATTAATTTTATACAGATATTTACTCTCTTGAAAGATGCACAGATGCAAGGATAATCATGAAGCGCTATTCTGTCCGATGCGTTAAGAGTGCAGACTAGACCTGATGTATAAATAAATAGACATATCAGTGTTTAAAGGAAATGTTGTTACAAAACAAGCCCTGTCTTAACATGCATCGTTAATAATTCAGTGATTACACTCTGCACCGCTCTGACCAAGCATTATATAAAATTACTAATGGAGTCACTGATTGCATTTATCACATTAAGCACTTTGTAAACATTCGATAACTTTTCAAAGAAGGGGTTGACTGTGCAAACGAAGTTAACATAATGTAAGTCATCTGACAGGACTACTCCTAATTACTAGTATAGATTGTTTTCATGCAGAATTTTTTACATGATAATTGAATTTTCTGTCCTGCTCTCTCGGGTCACATGGTGTTATTATCTGTTTAGCAAGTCCTCCGGTGTAGTCCTGGGTGTCAGTCTTGCAAAAGGCAGGGGCCAAGCTGCTAAATGACAATTCGGACCAGCGCTTTGAAGATTTAACTATGGGTTTAGATAATAAAAAAATAGCCTGGTGCCCCAGAAGTAGCTAATGGCCATGTAGTGGAAACAGCATGCTACACTTCATTAAAAAACACACAATGTGGCCATTCAGAGTTATTAATAAGTGTAAAGTTACATTTAAAAGATGCTGAACTACCCGTTTTGTATCGATAGATCAACAGAGAGATTGATAGACAAATACACAGCTAAACACAATAGATAGATAGTGAGAAAGAACGATAGATAGACAGACAGACAAAGTGGCCGATCTTACAGGGGAAATAAGGGGACAGGTTTAAAATGCCTAATGAATTAATAATAATAATAATAATAATAATAATAAATAATAATAATAATAATAATAATAAAATAAAACACTAATAGCCCTGTCCCTCAGCATTGCTTAAGCGCGTTCTGACATATTTATGTCCGCTGGTATATTCAGAGTTATTTATATTTTAAAATCAGATGTCCTAAAACACAGACAGTAGGCTTTCTAGCTGTAATCATTCACTAATTGAATTTGTTGCTTTTGATTTTTGTTAAAACCACATTTGTGACAATTTGTGACCCATGTCTAATTTGAATCCGGAAACCAAAACACGAGTAATTACAGTGACAAACGTGGAATTATGAATATGGAAATCAAATAGCTATAGAGTGCCTCAGATGTATACAAACTAGGCGTCACTGTGTGGCCTCCACTGTCATTTCAATACTCTCTGAATATGTCCCTTTCTATTACCACTTTTAACCAACAGATGGCTCATGTCTGTGTGTTCCTTAAGAGCAACATGTCCTGGTGTCCTGGATAACAGAAAAGCTGTACATGTGAAAGACAGATACCAGTAGATAGATGGGTGCACATTTTTCCATTTGAGGGACTTTGTTTGCGGTGTTGTCAGTACATAGATTCCTCAAAAAAGTACAAGACATTGGGCATCCCACCCCCAGCCAACACATTCCCACACAGAAACGAAACACAGCTCAGACAAGCTCAGAAAGCCTTCAGAATCAACACGCACAGGTGAAGTCTGAACACAGACATGTATATCACCTAAAGGAAAGACAAAACCCCAAATATAATATCTAAAATCAGTAGCCTGGGTTCCTAGGTGGAATACGGACATTTCTCTTCCAACTCTTTCTCCGGACAGACTCCTGTTGTCGTGAGTTAAAATCAACCTGATTTGTAAACATGTATGAGTTTCAGGACAGCAGAGAAAATGTTGTTCAACCACAACATTAATCCGTGGTCTCTCTCATTAATCTGACACTGAATATTCTTTCACAGTAAAGGAAAATAGCATATTCATATTTAATTTCTGCTGCTGCAATTTATTTATTTTTATCCAGAGCACAATGTTTAATACAAATATTTTTGAAGATACCTGCTTACAACCCTGTTATTTATTTTTGCATTTAATTAGCAGGTTAGTGTTTTCTGTTGCTGTTTGTTTTAATAAGTAATCAGAAATCCTTTGGCAGTTATGTTGCCTTACCTGCTATACAGATAAAGCTCAGTGTGGTGTTTAGAAACGAATCAATACAAAAATCACGCTTCACTACTCTGACCAGTGACTGCTGGTAATTTGCACTGTTTTATTTTCTTAGGACAGTATATTTTAATATATTGTGTAAACTCGTGGAGCTGTAGTGGAAACCTATTAATCAAAATGAACCAAAGAAGATGCAATTAATGTATCAGAGGTCGCCTTTTGCTACTGTATCAGAATCCATTTAGAGACCCTTAATTTATCATAATTATCCTAAAAAGAATGACTTCCTACTTTTCTATTTGCTTTGTTTCTTTTTGCACAGTATTATGAAACCATCCATCGTTTAATATTGCTGATATTAAAAAAAGAAAAGGAAGTGGTCTTCCTGTAAGGCGATTTAATCAGGCACTATGAGTAAAAAAATAAGATACAAAAGGCTGTTATTGAATGAAAGACCTGTACACTTTGATTAGCACAAATCGAGATTAGCTAAAATAATCAACTGTGTTCAGAAGGAACACACTGTATATGAATTTGCCTCCAAGGAAGCTTGCAATTAGTGGTAAATAATGCAATATAATTAGAGGAAAGAATGGAGTCCTTTTACAAACCGACTGCGTTTTCAGAAAGATAAAAATACTTTTAAAGAAGCGTTTAACTAATAGAAACTCAATTCTCCCCAGTAGGAAACTAGGGCCCATTATTAGAAATGCACACTATAGTTCTGTGTTCTCGAATACGCTGTGCAGATTTGCAAATGAAGACCGTTTGAAGACCGAAAAACGTTTGGCAGAAAGCTGCTCTGGTTTTCAGAAAATGTGTTGCATGTGAAATGGGCAAAATATGTTTTAAACATGGTAATAAGTGTCCTGATAATTCAAGTTATTCACAAACGCTCTGTGTTTAAAAACCAATCATAAGGACTTAAGGGTAATTCAAGCAATTTATGTGGGCAGTTCTGTGGAAATATGATGTTTTTTTAACGGAGGCACTATTCTATTGATTTTCAAAAACATAACAATTCTGAGAGATAAATCTGGTGTCTGTAATACAAAATGCTTTTATTAGGCTTTATTCTTCAGCCACATCCTCACGTTAAATAATTCTGCAGATCTAAACAACGCTCAAGTGAAAAAGAAACGCACTAGTGGAATAAAATTGCTATCGGTGAAATTGAGGCAAATTTTCCACACAATGGGTAAAAAGTCATAATTACATGCGAAGGGGTACTTGTGATCTTTTTAATTATTCTGCACTTCATTTCAAATCCACCATTCAAAAGGCAACATGAAAATTGATTGCCTCAAAAAATTCAGCCCTGGAATATAAGGAGACCATAAATAATCCAACTTTGCAAAGAAAAAGAAATGTTAAAGTGCGGACAGACTGCTTTAATTTTCAGAGGGAGAAGCATTTGGGGTAATTGAATGGACTGGGCTTCGGCGAAGGAGAAAGTACACTTGTTATCTTGTGAAACTCAACATGGAAGATAGGAATCTTTTGAATGTCAGCAACTGAAATGGAATTAACAAGAGATCTTTTTATTGTTCTAGAAGGTCATTAGGCTGCAAATTCAGTAATTATGGAAATTGTCTGTTCAGTTCTGTGGAATGTTTTCTCCCTTCCATAAGGAATTGAAATGTTCAATCAGTTTCTCTCGTGGGAAAGTTCGGCCATAACTGCAAGTGTACCAGCAAAATCAAATTAAGCAAAGAGATTTCATTAGTATTTATAGCCCGGAGGCATCTGTAAAAGTACAGGGCAAAGAAGTTATGTGGGATTCAAAAGAGGAGAATGATTTGCTAATGACAAAGGCCAAACCTAAAAGACATACAAGTGGATAATGAATGAGAGCCATTGATTGCCTCTTTAAAGAGAAATCTGAAGAGATGTAAAATATTGATGTTCTCGTGCATGGCTTTGGACTTCGTATATAACTGTTTGGGTTTGTTTTCTTTGTTACAAAACAATATTTGCCATTGTTGTAGGTTACAAAGCTGCATTTGAAGAAGACTTTAAAGTGTAAAAGGGGAAAGAGATCATAAACTATTATATTAAAAAAACACATTTTATTTAAGAAGAAAAACACAATGTATCCTCTGTTGGAGACAATCTCTACATTTTTCTCTTCCTTAAATCAGTACAAAGGGTTTAAAAGCCAGGAACATCTTTAGTCTAAGCTGCTCCGTTTCATTTGAAAGATCAGACCACTTTTTTGTGTGTAAAATCCTTTCTAAAGAAATTCTGATATATATTAGTTTGACACACTCCTTTCAGGGTACTTCATAACTTGGTTGCTATAAAATCTATTGCTTATCACTGCATTGATCATGTCTGAAACCCAGCAATATGTGGAATTTATAGCAAAATAAAACCTAGAATATCTCTCATTACTTCTCAAGAAAATGGTTTATAATATTCTGAGGCTCAGAGTTGAATTATTCCTCTTCTTGCCTGGAAAGTGGGCTTGCCAGATTTTAAATATTTTTTATCTTGCCGTCTTCAACTGTTTTCTTTTAGTTTTCCATCTATTACTGTCATTAATGGTTATTTTATTATTTCAACCCATTCAAAGTGTGCTGTGGTTGCCTAATTTAAAATCTGCTGTATGAATTGAAATATTTTTTGTGCTGATTGAAACCTGCAATCAGACATAACAAAATAAGAAATAAAAACGAATGAGTGCAATTGTATTCAGCAAAACTCTAGTGAGTGATCTGCAGATTTGTTTTTACATGCACTGCAATGCAAATTAGTTTAAATTAAATGTATGTTATTGGATCATCTCCAGGTTTTAGTGTAAAAGTTGAATCTTTGCATGGGCCAGCACAACAAACAGCTGAATTGGAATTGCAATAAGATCTGTCCTTTTTTAACTCCTTTTGGAGGCATTAACACTTTTTCACTTGGACAATAGTTAGCGGGGTTCAGAACTTCAACAAGTTTGGATTTTGGTGTGAAAATACACACACACACACACACACAATAAAACAGCTGGACGCCACATCTGCACCAGACAAATGACCAATTGAGATCTTGGCATTACTAACGGTATTAACGGCGACTTCAGCTTCACACCAGGGTCCCCGGCCCGGCCTCGGTAGCTCCTCCATGGTGCCCTGCATGGAGCACTCATAAGCCCCAATAAGGTCTGCAGGATTACTGTATTATTAGCCATGCTTTCCAAAAGCAAAGGTCTTCGCTAATCAGGCCTCATTCAGATAATTGGGTCTGGAGCTGAGCGACGTAAGGGGGTAAAGCACGGTGCCGGAAACTCACTGACAGATTATTAGAATGAGCTCCCCAAATTGAATGTAATTTACTGTGATATTATAGATATGTATGCATCAATAGGCAGCAGGAGATTGAGTTCAGAGGTTGGCTCCGGTGCGTGTCACAATCCGCCACATTACCGGGTCCAACAATGACAGTTTCCTTTAACCGAAATGAAAGACCACGACTCTCTGGGTTTTATACTCTGGCATCGGGGTGTAAAACGCAAACAGATGAGACCGAGATGCACATGGCTGTAAAAGACTGATATGGACATGTAGGTCTACACATAATTATTCTACAAAATAGCTCAGTCACAACACTGGGTTGATTTTCCACAACTGTATCATGTAATAGTTCATGAATTTTCCCCCTGAGAAGCGAGACTTCTGGGAAGTGGCTCTGGATATCGAACGGATTCTGAGCACAGCCAGCGAGGTATTTGGTGCCTCCATTTTCTAATTTAGTTTCAAGGTGATTTATGTTTCAGGAGCTGTTACCCACATAAACAGGAGCTTGGAAACTTGTTTCCCGAAGATGGACGTGGATATAAACATAGACGGCATGTGGAAGGATACCCAGTAACCGACTAAATAAAGCCCTTCACCCTTTTTATATCTGTGGCTGGTTGTTTTTCCCTCGTAATTTTGTTGACAGGGGTTGACAGGGTTCAGACATTACCGCTTGGCATTCAAGTCGCTTTTATATTTTTCACGGATTCTCGTCCAAAAATGTTTTGTGTAAGATTATGCATACCACATTTCGGACTCTCGTAGTGCTCTTGCACAACTTTCTGTTCTTGATTGAAGAGCGCTGTCAGTGACACAGATATTGTGCTGAACAGTTGCACGTGTTTTCCTGTGAAAATGCTTTCATATTTTAGTCTGAGGGGTGATGTCATATTTTAAATGCTGCCAATTCTCTGACATTTTGGATGCCAAGTCATCCCAACGTTGTGTGTGTAGCACTACAGTCCATAGTCATATAGTGTGTAAAGAAAAATCACAACAATACTGTGCAGTATTTTATTAAAAGAAAGATTTTAAATCAGTTTAGACATAATCTACGATAAGCAGACATAGCTTCAAAACTCAAGAACCTTCCATACAGTTACTAATAAAAAAGGGGTGATACAGAGGAAAACAGGTTGTCTTTAAATGTTTTTTCCAGAGAAAATCAATACTTAAATGTCATATTCAAAATGTATTGTTCAACATATCTGGCCAGGTGCAATCTTAAAATGACAGGGAAAAAGTGTTGCACGTACACAGACCAATCTACTTAAAAGAGCACAGGTGTGAGTAGACCTTCTATCCCCGTGGTGTCAATGAGTTTATAACCTGTAATAAGGTGTGTTTTATTTATTTTTGTTTTGTTTTTACAATGAAATATAGTTTGATTGACATTCCAAAAAGGAATGCATTTGGAATCTGCAGGACCTCGTGTAACAGCCCATTTACTCAACACAAACCTGTATTGGTCCGTTTTCACATTGGAGTTGATCTTAAAACATCCATATAGAGGTAATTCATGTTTTACAACCTGACTCACTGTAATCAAATAACACTCGCTCGTCATCCTAATGTGCTACTTCAGCCTTAATCTGAATGACAAAACAACAACAATATACAAACCAATTTAACACAACTCACACATTGCCGAATTTAACAAGACACATTGGCATGCTAATGGCGCGACACATTTACCTCTAGGTGTCACCCCAGTGCGCACCTCATGCCTGTGTGTGTGTGTGTGTGTGTGTATTACGCGCCAGAGTGTCTGTTTTTAATATATGCCATTTTATTATTATTTTTATAACCCATAGGCTACATGAATCTTTTGGAAACCCAGAGTTTATACAGATACGTGTAGCTGTGGACACAGACTATCTTCATGGCTAAGTGGCTTTTATTTCACTCTGGTCGTAGAGGAGAGCTGGTGCCACATTCAGACACCTATTAGCAACACAAGCCAGCGCTACTGATTTACACAATAACTGCACAATAGAGATGTATCGTTTTCAGTTATTCGACTAAAAATAATCGTCGTTCGAGCATACTAATACACCCAAAACAAGTTATTGCTTTTAAACGAAATCAAAAGCATATGCAAAACAAAAAACGATTGGATATTTGATCAACTGTAACGGTGTATATATATATATATATATATATATATATATATAAGGATCGCACAGTTCACTGAAATCCTTCTACACAAGGTTAATCAAATTTATTTCATGCGTTAAACCTGATTACATTGTCAATATCCCCAAGAGTTACCTGAAGGAATTAATAAACTAGATTATTTCTGTTGATTTTAATAGTTAATAACAAAAATGTCTGCCGCTTGTATTATGTCTGTTTCCTGTTTTTGGGAAGGAGGTGCGCTCGTTCAGTATACGATTTTAACGGTATATAAAATGCATCTGGAAATATACATTTATGTTTAATGTCATATGCTGACACGCAAAAAATAAAGCGTCAGAGATACTCCAAAGATTTTACTACATTGCAAAATAAAGCTTGTCTGTCATTTGTTTGACAACAGCAGCTACTGTATAATTAATAAAAAGATTTTATGATACACATATTATTAATTTAGCAAAATGTCAGTCGTATTTGTTTTGTTTCATTGGTTTGTTTTCATTTTTTAGCCTAAGTGTGACTGGCAATATTTTTTTAAGATCAGGATAATTTCGGAAAAATATTAATGACAGCAATAAAAATGTCTGAACCTGAAAGAAAATGCATTTGTATCCCAAGGTGACTGTAATTTATTGTTTCACACCGTCTTTGTCCAAAAATATTATATTCTTACATGTTGTCGTGTTTTTATAACTAAAAATGAAAATGGTAAATTACATAGGCTATTGTTGTCACACTGTCTTCCCCTTTCTTCATTAATATTATTGTAATATTATTATTATTATTAATAATAATAATATATTGATATAATAATTATAATTAATTAGCAGTAGTATTTCTCCCGTCTTATATTGATATCAATACCACAATATTAAGTCATAATAATGTATATGCAAAGAAGCGAACGAAGGGAAAAGGGGACCAATCGGGGACAATTCGTCAATTTAGACCACTGTACTACATTATTCTTTAGTTTCCTTTATAAACCAACATCTTGTCATTTCCGATTTTGATACCCACTGTAATTATGTCCTTATTGGGACCTGGGAATCTGCGACATCTGTCCATTTTCCGCTTTGTCCCCTGTATTGTTGTGACGGTGAGAGGATGGTTTTGCAAAAGGGACGGTTAAAAATGAGCAACATCATATTGTTTGACAGAAAGTTGCAGGATGATAGAGTGGATTCTTCAAGGGGGTGAAAATGTGAATTCCTAAAAAGAAAAAAAAAAAGCGCAGATCCTGCCTTCTGGTGGCACAGCCTGGAGGGAACCATACAAAATCGCACTCAAGATTATTACATTTCAATGAAAGTCTTTTTTTTTGTACGCAAATATGACGCGGACATGTCCCTTCTGAGATGCAAAGGGCGATTTTCTGGAGAATCGCTCGTTTTGATTAAATCTGACATGCTGATGTAAAATAATTAACATAATAGCCGCAATTAAGACCGCGCTAACAATGCCATTAATTTATCACACAGTTTTACTAGCTTTCTGCCCCCAACCGCGCTCTCATCCTTAATGAAACGAGTTGCAATAAAAAAAACTGCTTTCTGCAAACTGTGGCAATTCTTTTCACCGTTATTGTACAAACTGCACATTTAGTTTGAGTAAAGATGTGTTGCAATTGGATGTAATATTAAAAAGCAAATGTGGACATTATCTGTTATTATCCATCTTAAAGCACTGCGTAAATAAGGCCTCTGCATTTTTTATCCATCACAAGAACCAATGTTTCTCCTTAAAAATTAAAAATGCGCTCTGGAGTAAAATCATAAACAATCTTCCTGCCATCCGACTGCATCAAACACCTGCAAAGTCACATCATTAGTGTAATCTAATTATGAAAACCAATTGGCAAAATGGACTTCCCCGATCAATCCGAAATCACGCATTTATCAATAAATAATAAACAGTATGTTGTTTACAGCAGGACAGCGGGGCGCCTGGCTCTCCAATTGATCTGAACTTGTGTCACATTGCCTAAAATCTCCTTAAACACAGAGTGATCCGGAGATAGAAACGGCCTCCCCTTCACTGCAAAAAAAGGCTTTCTTAATCCTTGTCAGCTCACAGTTTTACATAACTTATTTATTGAAAGCAGGGGTTTTAAAAAGATGAGAGAGGATGCCTTTGATTCCAGGTTGAGCTCTCTAAAGCGATTAGACGACAGCAGTTTGGGAATCCCTCTCTGACAAAACTGCGCTTCTGTGCATTGGTTTGCTTATTTACAAAGGCAGACAAAATGCACAACGAAATGCACACAAATAAACGACACGATTTGCATGTATTTACTCGTATTTAACGGGGAGGCCTTTTCCCCCCGGTGTTCAGTTTCTCACCGGTCATTATGTGAAGCCTGCTCCGTTTTCCCTTTCGCACTTTCTTTATTTCTCGGCTGTAATTAGGCTCCCGGCTCGCTGCGCATTGCTGTGTGAGCCGTCTGTTTGTGACCTTGCCTGGCGATGACATCCAGTCGCTGCCGCGTCTCCTATAACAGGTTCATGCTGGAAAGAGTTAGCAGCTTATTATTGTAAAAGGTTTTGTCGGGCTAAGCCGTGCATGTGTGCTTAAATGTACATTTCATTAACAAACTGCGAGCCTATCAAACGGGGATTTATGGAGCTTCAAAAGAGCAGTTGGAGAGGACGGGTTTTATCTTCGTTTTGTGCGCTCTAGGTGCGGTAACATTGCTTTTGCAAAGCGCTCTGACGCTCGGAGGAAAAAGAAATCTGGATAAATGTGTCGCCAACACACAGACACATGCTAAGATGAAAAAGATACACTTACCCCTTCAACACATATATAGTCTAAATAGATAACGAATTTCTTTTAAATCAGTGACTCTTTTTATATGATTGTATTATTAATAATAATAATAATAATAATAATAATAATAATAATAATAATAATATTACTATAATGATGATGCATATTATTGTTATCAAATGCAAGAATCAGATAAAGCTAAACAAGCAAACGAGCTGTTAAAATAAATGTTGGGTTTCGCTGAAATACACCGATTTCATCTGCTAAGTAGCCGGTATTGATAAGGGATCACACGGGTCAGATGGTCCGCAGCCCGAGAGCCAGATTAGCGCCATACACAGCTAATCGGGGGGAAACGCTCCTTTTCACTCCAGCGCCATTATTAACGATATGATTTAATTAATCTGACTTTTTATTCATCAAAGAGATCCGGAGTCACAGTTGTGTTCCTCTTTTCCCTTTGCACTGTGAGGAAGAGCTGTTTCTGAGGAGGAGGGGGTGCTTTCAGATGATATCCCAATATTAGCTCAATCCCATCCGAACACAACGCGGCGCACAGGAAGGCGCGCTGCTTAATTGGCACTTTATTTTAACTGTATCTAATTAATAGAAACAAAATTTTAATTAAACGCGTGTAACTTCGCACAATGCACCCGATTATCCTCCGACGCAGCCTAAATATACACACATAGCATGGCATATAGTTTGACTAACACAGGGGTAAACATACCCCGCTTATTTGAAATAACTGACGCACAATCTCTAGCTGTCCAAATAGTGTTTGTTCCCTCTTTGACAGATGGGCTATTTATTACATATCATTTTATATTCATTACGGGTTATTGGCTGGTAATTAAAAGGTTTTCTTTCGTCTGGTCTACACGTTTTACCACATCGTTATTGATTTGTTCCATCGTGAATTAAATAAGAAATGCAAATTGAAACATAGGAGGTATTATTTGTAATTTTCGACAGCCTCTACAATTCAGTTTCAAAGACTTTCTACGCTTTTCGTTTAAACGACAACAAATATAATAACAATAATAGTAGTAATAATAGTAGTAGTAATAATAATAATAATAATAAACCATGCATTAAGTTTTATTATAGGCCTAATTATTTTAATTCATGTTATGCTATTTAATATATACATCTATATTAAAATAGGTAATTGGTTAAGCAATTAGTCGGACCATGCCCCAGATCAAACAGTGCAAATTGCGAGCAGTTATTATGCCTCCAAGTTATTTAAAGAAGGGGAATCCTTGCAGCCCGACCACAATGTGCTGCGGTAGCTGCTTTGCTTGTCAATGGAGTAGATTTGGTCGGAATAAGCCTTGTCACGGTTAACTGCTGCTCAGTTCCCATCGTCAAGTCATTTACACATTTTTGTTAGTCCTAATAGAGGGGTGGTAAGAATAATTGATTCTGTTGTCAATTAAAGATATTTTCATTACGGCAGGAGGAGACTTGCAGACCGAATCAATAGGAAGTTATATTGCTAGTGGCACACAGATAACGAATTTAAAGTCTTCGGTTCCTTCTTCTGCAGTCTGCACACAAATAAAACAGTATACCAGTCACTGGAGTTTTTGCTTCGGCGTGGATCATCTATGTACTGTTTTAAAAACGTTTTATTGTATGTATATTTGGGGGAGCGAATTAATAAAGGGTATTAACTTTTGTCCCACAAGTTTATTTTAAATGAGAAGTTATGCATGTTACGAATAAAATCGATTCGTTTTAATGCTGGTGCATATAGGTATAATATATTGATGCTGGTGTGTTGCTTAGTGCTATGTCCCTCCCGCGATAGTGATTTTAAACGCAGGAAATGTAAAGACCTGTATATAGGTTTTTGCATCCTTTTAGACGCGGCTTACCTTAATGGTCGTGAATAGAGCCTTTACATTCGCCCACTCTCTCATTTCCTACTTTTTCATATGCTAACACTTGCAATGATGAGGTCGTTAACACCTCTGCAGAACCCGTTAAGAGTCCTTTATTTAGAG
The DNA here is from genome assembly GCF_036373705.1 of Amia ocellicauda. Classification (NCBI taxonomy): domain Eukaryota; kingdom Metazoa; phylum Chordata; class Actinopteri; order Amiiformes; family Amiidae; genus Amia; species Amia ocellicauda. The sequence continues at coordinate 23,828,765 of NC_089868.1, read as the reverse complement.
TTTCCCATTGTTATCGCACGTCCCCCGTCCCCCATTAATTCACAGCCTTTTCTCACATCGAATCTAATACATTAATCAATAAGCTCCCATTCTCCCCTGGGTGTTCAAGTTCACTTGGAATACAAATTTATTTGCATATGTGTTTGTATATATATATATGTGTGTGTGTGTGTGTGTGTGTGTGTGTGTGCGTGTGTGGAAATAAATGTATAGGACTGTGATTATTTTCCGCAAACGGAAAATCTTCAATCTGATAGCTTCACACGTTTTATTTAATGATCGTGAAACACTGTCAATTAAACTAAACTGTAAGGCATAAAATAAAATAAGGCAACGAGTTCTATTGTATTCACACGTTTTCGTACATTATTATAAACTAAATTGCATGCACTATTTACTGAAAACGACCTAGTTTAAAAAGACAGATTCAATCAAGTAACTTAGCTGTAGACGTTTTCACTCAGCAGCTTTCATCACAATGAGTTTAAGCAAAGTTAAGATTGGTTTAAGAGCAGCCGGATTAATGCAGAGCAGATATGACGATTTCAATCATGCAGGTCAATTGCAATCCCCCCCCACCCCCACCCCTCTGCTGTGGCCCCTGACGGACGGATGCAGCCGGGGTTGCAGTGGCAGCCGAGCCCAGCAGTCCGACTGTTGTCCCGCTTTGTTGACAAATCCACGGAACAACTCCAGTGTGCGTGGGTTTGCGGGGGGCGCGTCTGACGTCAGGCGAACACGTGATGGACAGATAGTATATCTCTAAGAGAAAAGTAATCTATCAGACAGTCCTCAAACCGGCCGCACCAGCATGTGTCATCTGTACTGCCCCCTGCGAGAGCACTAACCGGGTGGATACCGTCTGACGGGGCTGGGAGAAACTTCAGGCGCTGTCACGGCTGGAGAAACACTGTGCAAAAGTTTGCAGCGTCCCTGGCAGGCCCGCCTGACCCGCACCGAGAGCTGCTGGACGCCCCCTCTGCCCGCAGCGCACTCACCTCTGCTGGCTCTCCGCTCCGGCCCGCGGTGATGACCCTGTCTGGAGGCAGCCGAGCCCACGACATGTCCGGGCAGACGGTGCTCACCGCCGAGGACGTGGACATCGACGTGGTGGGGGAAGGCGACGAGGCCATGGACGGGGACAGCGACTGCGACAGCCCGGGCGCCCAGGACCGCGGCGAGGACGGGGGCGAGCTCGGCGGGGTCAAGGAGCTGCCGCCCGGGAGCCCCTGCGAGGCGGCGGCCGAGGGGGAGAGCCCCGGGGCCGGGCAGGACAGCGCGGCCGCCCCCGCGCAGAGCAAGCCCAAGAACAGCCTGGTCAAGCCGCCGTACTCCTACATCGCCCTGATCACCATGGCCATCCTGCAGAGCCCGCAGAAGAAGCTCACCCTCAGCGGCATCTGCGAGTTCATCAGCAACCGCTTCCCCTACTACCGGGAGAAGTTCCCCGCCTGGCAGAACTCCATCCGCCACAACCTGTCCCTCAACGACTGCTTCGTCAAGATCCCCCGGGAGCCGGGCAACCCGGGCAAGGGCAACTACTGGACCCTGGACCCCCAGTCGGAGGACATGTTCGACAACGGCAGCTTCCTCAGGAGACGCAAGAGGTTCAAGCGGCACCAGCCCGACGTCCTCCGAGAGCAGACCGCCCTGATGATGCAGAGCTTCGGGGCGTACAGCCTGGGGAGCCCCTACGGCCGGCACTATGGCATCCACCCGGCCGCCTACTCCTCGCACCCGGCGGCTTTGCAGTACCCCTACATCCCCCCGGTGGGTCCCATGCTGCCCCCGACCGTGCCCCTCCTGCCCTCGGCCGAGCTCAACAGGAAAGCCTTCAATGCCCAGATCAGCCCCAGCCTCCAGCTGCAGCTGAGCAGCCTGAGCACGGCGTCCATGATCAAGTCCGAGCCGTCCAGCAGACCCTCCTTCAGCATAGAGAACATCATCGGGGTGTCCAGCGCGTCCTCCAGCGCGCAGACTTTCCTCCGGCCCCCGGTGACTGTCCAGTCGGCCTTGCTGGGCGCCCAGCCCCTGTCCCTGACCAGGACGTCAGCTGCTATTGCACCGATTCTCAGTGTGCCGACAAATATACTGTCTGGACAGTTCCTACCCACAGTGTCCACCGCAGGGGTGTCCAAGTGGCCTTCTCCGTGAGAGCTTATTTTTTTATATAATGTAAAAAAAGGACTGTATCGTTCAAGCAGCACTGGACCTTGTCTCCAAAAACTGTCCCAAGTAAAAACACACAAAAAGGAATGCTTTCTGTACAGGTAACATTTGTAAATATTTGTACAAACGATTTACTTGTTTGTTTTTTTCTAATTGTTTTATTTGAACTGTATGACAGTTGTAGTTCCTGAGCTTTCCTTATTTTTCCTGTGGTTGGAAGCTCACTGCCAGTAGTCATAACTGACATTATAAATACGTTTGTTTTATTGTTTTTTTAAATACGAAAAATAATTATAATTAAAGAAGAACTGTTCGTATTCTATGTTGAAAAGGTCTGTTTATAAGAATTGAAATACATGTATTCTATGAAGCTCTATTGTGTTGTACACTGGATTACTTTGTTAATAAATATGAAAAAAATTAAATGCATAATGTATGTTTTCTCCATTTAAATCAGACGATTGGATATTTCATATTTCAAAAGACGCATCGTTGTAAATAAATACCGTCTTCAATTTAAAAACGAACAACAAATATTGTACGTAATTGTATATATAGTTGAATATTTGTGTAAGAT